>NW_027185850.1:30895141-30938816 GCF_028583685.1 Petaurus breviceps papuanus | reverse complement strand
GTCAGTGGTTTTTCCAATGAGATATTTCACATTGCCTTCTATTTTTTTTCATTCTTTTGGATCTGTTTAATAGTATCTTGATTTCTCATAAAGTCATTAGCTTTCATTTTCTCCAACTGAATTCTGAAGGAATGATTCTCTTCAGTGAGCTTTTGAGATTCTTTTTCTACCTGGCAAATTTGACTTTTTAAGGCATTCTTATCCTCATTGGCTTTTTGAGCCTCGTTAGTCAATTTTTTAAGGTGTTATTTTCTTCAGTCAGGTTTTTGACTCTCTTTTCATAATTTTCTTGCAACATTCTCATTTCTCCTCCCAGTTTTTCCTCCACACCTCTTATTTGGTTTTCAAAATCCTTCTTAAGCTCCTCTATGGCCTGTAACCAACTCATATTTTTCTTGGAAGCTTTTGGTGCAGGAGTTCTAACTTCACTGTCTTCCTCCTGTTCCATGCTTTGATCCTTTTTGTCCCCCCAAAAGGAGTCCAAAGTCAGATTGCTGTGCTTGCTTTGCTTCCTTTGCTTGCTCATGTTGCCACTCAATTACTTGACTTTTGGGCTTTTTGCCACAGTAGAACTCTGCTACCAGAGAGGAGAGCTTTGTCCCAAATCACTGGGGTTTTCTCAGCTGCTGGAGCTATTAGTTGGATGCCCTCTCTGAAGCCTCCACTGGCTCTGGCAAACTGGTCATGCACCCCAGAACCTCCACCCTAGATAGCAATCCAGATCCAGGTAAGTTAAAGCAGGAGTGATTATCCCTCAGACTGGTTGCTTGGTTCCCCTACAATCTGCAGGCCAGGAGCTCTGAAGTACTCATGGGGTGGTGGCCTCTGTGCCTCAGCCACTTCTCCCTCCCCGGAGGCAGAGGCTGGACCCCATTCCTGGACCCTCTGTTCCCAAAGTCCATTAACCTCTCACTTTGTCTTTGGCATTTATGGGTTGATAATTCTGGAAACTGCCACAGCTTCTGGTGATCCACTCTCCCAATGTCTGTGGGAGACAGCTGCGGCTGGTCGGGCTGCCCAGGAGGTTTGTTTCTCTCTGTCACTTTGTGGATTCTGTAGCCCCAAAGTTTGTTTAGAGTTATTTTTATAGGTATTTGAGGTGGTTATGGGGGGGAGTGCAGGGAGTCTTCCTGCTTCTATGCCACCATCTTGGCTCCTCCCCCAAAATACTGTGTCTTCAGAAAGCTGTTTAAGTATCAAGGAACTACAGTCAGGATCATACAAGTCCTGGAAGTTTCTACTGAAAAAACCAGAGATCTTAGAATACATTATGTATTCCAAAATGCAAAAGATAATAGACTTACAACCAACAATCACTTGTCCTGCAATGTTGAATACTATCCTACAAGGGGAAAAAAACTGGATATTTAATGGAAGAGAAGACTTTCAAGCATTTCTGATGAAAAGACTAGAACTAACTAGAAACTTTGATATACAAACATGAGTCTAGAGAAACCTAGAAAAAGAAATTTATTTGAGCAATTTAAAGAAGTTGATGTAGTGCTAACATTTTAGTAGGAGGAGAAAATATACATGACTTTTAGTAACCTTAAAGGGTATTGAGAGTGTTAAGAAAAAAATAGAGGTCTGAGGCTGGACTGGTTCTGTTCTGAGGGTTTTAAGAGGGTAAAGAGACAGGAGGGAAAAAGGAGGAATATACTAGCATAGAAAAAAAGAGGAAGGGGGGTGTAAATCTTTCTATTTCTCATAATTTTGGTTTGTGAGAAGAAGAACACA
Organism: Petaurus breviceps papuanus; assembly: GCF_028583685.1. Lineage (NCBI taxonomy): Eukaryota > Metazoa > Chordata > Mammalia > Diprotodontia > Petauridae > Petaurus > Petaurus breviceps. The sequence continues at coordinate 30,937,079 of NW_027185850.1, read as the reverse complement.
CAAACATGGAGAAAAGGATAGGGAGGTTTCAGATGAGCCTCACTCTTATCTGAAATGGACAAAGGAGCTTAAAACATATCATTTCAACAGGGAAATAAGCAGGAATGAGGCATAGAAGGGGTTGAGAATTAAGAAGGAGAATAACAGAGAGGCAAATAAAAAATTCTTGATCTTGAAGGTGGTGAGGAGAATGAGAATATAAGAGGGTTCTTTCAATTGCCTCTTAGACAATTAGGGAATGGCTGAACCAATGGTGGTATATCAATGTAATAGGATATTTTTGTTCTATAAGAGATGACAAAAGAGACAATTCCAGAGAATCTTAGGGAGTATGAATTGGCAAACTGCAGTAAGCAAAACAGTTTATAGAAGTACAACAAGAGAGCAAAGGAAGACAATTTAGAAAGTATTATGAACCCTGATCAAAGCAATGACCAACCTCTCCAGACAATCAATAAGGAACATATCAGTTTCCTGAAAGAGAGGTGACAGACACAAGATTTGGAGGAGACACACCTTTTTGTAGGGATCTATTATGTTTGACTAGGCTTATTTGGTATAAGGTTTTTGGAGTTTTTTTGTCCTTTCTTTCATGTGGTTAATTGAAGTTAGGTGTGTGTGTGTGTGTGTGTGTATGTGTGAAAGGAGATACATAAAGGTTAAGCAATAGTAGTATTTTAAAAAGAGGGTCATTGTAATGTTTTAAAATGATAATTGTAACATTTCTAAATACACAGAAGAAAACAGAAGTAAATTCAGATGGAAACACAAGCAGAATAGTTTTTAAAATTTATTATACATATAAACATATAGATTTATATAAATGCAAAAGTTTTTAAATGAAGCTTCACAGTCTCATCTAGGATCCTCTTTTTGTGTTCTGCTGTGTGTATGGGAATGCTTTTTCCCCCCATCTTTAAGTTCTGAATAAAAAAAAAATTTCAAAGAAGAAAAATCCCTAAGAATGAAATTGACTCCTTTTTAACAAAGAGGAAAAGACTTAATGTGGATGTGGGTGTTATCTGTGAGTCCACTGTCTGTGCACAGTCAGATCATTGATTCATTAGAGGTAAGATAAGAATTTATTTTGAACAAGAAGAAGGAAACATAATTAGAAAAAGAAATGTTGCACAATTAAGAAGATTTAACCCTCAGTGATTTAAACAAGCTATTGAAAGTAAAAAATGGATAGTGGTCAATGGAAATGATTAGCCCCCCCCCCCCCATTACTTCCTCTCTCCTCTCCCTTTCATGGCTAAACCCCCTGGGAAAGTCATCTCCAATCAATGCCTCTGCTTCCTCTCCTATCACTCTCTTTTAAACCCCCTGCAGTATAATGTGTCTTAATAGCCCATTACACAGCTTGAACTGCATGTCCCATAGACATCTTATGTCCAAAACTAACCCTCCGATTTTTGCCTAAAGTGTTCCTTTCTTCCACATTTCCTCATTATTGGAGAGGTGCCGCTATCTTCCCAGTCTGGAAGGTTTGCATCATACTAGGTTCCTCTTTCTCTCTCACCACCCTCCACACCCCATATCCAATGTTGCTAAGCCCTGTTTGTTTTCTCTTAGCAATCTCTCTCTCTCCTTTGACATACCCACCCTACTGTAGGCTCTTTTCACCCATCCCTGGACTATTGTAATCCTTGGCTGCCTGCTCTCCCTGTCTCAAGTCTCTTCCTACTTCATTTTCCCCCACAGTGCTTAGTTCCCTAAAGTGCAGGTCTAACCACTATCCCCAGTGGTCCCCAAGGGCCTCTCCAGCTTTTTCAAGCATTTGTGATAATTGATTTCAGGATCTTCTACTTCAGAAACACAAATATTGGCCCTTGGGTGCTTTCTTTACCAGGTTAAGCATTGTTTTATGGATCCAATGCTCTCTGACACCACAGTTCTACAATCTGCTGGTTCTTTTCCAGGTAGACACAGGCTTCTTCCAGAAGCTCTTCTGTGGGGTAGACTAGCCTCAGACTCTGTAGGGGACAGGCATCTTTCTGCCAGCCCAGTGAGGTTTTGTGTGCTCCATGTCCTCAGCTCATCAAGACTTCTAATCAGCTCTTCCTCTTCCAAGGCAGGGGGGCGGGGAAGAGGGTATGTGTGAGGGGAGGGTGTGAGGACCAGTTTCTATATACTGCTCCTTATAATCATTCCCTCTGTTTGGTGATTCATAAAAAACACAGAATGTTTGGTGTTATCCAGTTTGGACAGACATTCTCCTGACTACTGTCCTTCTGTCCAAATAACCCTTCTCAATGTCTTTACGGCATTTTTCTTCCGACACTCAGGGCCTACTCTCAGGATGATAAGCCTTTTCATGTTCCCATGTACATTTTTTTACCACCATTTTGTTATAGTTCTCATGTTGTCCCCACTCTGGAATACCCCTCCCAACTTGCTCTCACCCTCATATGTGAGGTCCTCAGGAGGGGGGAGACTGCCACCTTAGGTTCTGGGGCACCCTGTGTGTCCAGCCTCCTGCTCTTGCAGCTCAAAAGACTTCCCCTTTGAGTTTCCCATGAACAATCAATCAATAGACACAAGCAGCTTTTAACGAAGCCATTTACCAAGACAGTGTCATAAAAACAGTAGCCAAACCTTGGGTGAATTTCCCACTATATGTCCAGCATTTGTGGGAGAATAGGCCCAACATCAGACGTTGGTAGTAGTGCAACATACACACGGGGAACACTTGGCTTTGGATATCACTCTTAGATGGGTGCAAGCACACAGAAAGAAAAGTGCAAAGAACTCAATTCCAGTGTCTAGGGTGGCCAAAGCAATCCCAAACTCCAAAGCTGCAGAAACTCTCTTCTCTCTTCAGAAGATCCCTTCCACAGCTCAGTTCTTCATCTCTAGGACTACTCTTATGTGAAGTCCTCACTCTTTGAATCCAGCCTTGATGAACTGTTCATCTATATCTGTGTCTGTCTGGCGTGCCTGTGTCTCTGCTCTCTCAACTGTGTCTAGAACTCTCTCCAACTGCTGGATGTGGTTTTCCCTCTGGATGAGTAGCCCCATTGCTAGATGCCTTTTGGAAGGAGGAGGGGAAATCCACACCCCTCCTCCATAAGAAGGGAAGAGCTAGGTTTTCCCTCAAGAATTGGTACTCTCTCTTTAGCTGTTGGAAACTCTTGAACTGTCCAACTATCTCCAAGGCGCTTAGCTATTTAAATCCTCCCTTGCCCCAAGGGGACAATTTTTATTTTTGCTTATACAATATCCAGGCTTTCTTTAATTCCATCACAGGCAACCCAAAGAACTCTCGCATTTTGTATTGCTGGGGAGTATCCTCCTGTGATCTCCTTTACGAGTGGGCCCTGTGGCCTAGAGCCCCCTTCCCCTGAGCCAGGTCACCCGTGATTATCTGACAAAGCCCACTGCTTGGCACGGGCTGCTCGAAAGCTTTCACACCATCACAAGAACAAACAACATGGCAGCTATCTGTAGCAACCCATGACTACTCCTGAAGGCATCTGGGTTCCACATCCAGCAAAGCCCCCGTGGAAATGGGGGAGTGTCCCCCCATCAGTCAGACCCTGGCCACTAGCGGGCAAGTTTCTTATGGAAGTCTGGAAAGTCAGTCATCTCTTCATGACAACGTAGTGGAATCCCCAGAGCATTCAGGAATTTTCCAGATTGCTCACGTTGTTGCCCGTGATCTGGTTCAGGGAGACCTCAAGGAAAAGCCCAGCCAAATCAGCACTGAGCCTTGTGCATGAGTGGCAGCACCCTCCTTGTTGCCCCCCCCCACCTGAAGTGTGCTAGGCATCAGAGCCCATGTCCCCCTCCCCTCCCCTTTCCCCCACCATTCCCTTAGAATAGACAGGCCACTTAAGTGTAGACGTGTGTGTGTGTGTGTGTGTGTGTGTGTGTGAAAAGGAAACCAGAAGTGAAACACCAAAAAACAACAGAAACCACACTGTCATTGTTGGTTTGATGGTTTTACTATCCAAATAACCTATGTGCTTTCCATCAGCCTGAACAGCTTTGTTTACTTTGTATCCAACAGAAACTAACAAACTTTAGGCAGCCTTTGCAAAAAATCCCTTCACAGAAGATGTTCATATTTCATACAATTTCACAACACTTTGTTGACACTTGAGTCTGTGATTATATCCTAAGGATACGTCACCTGAGCTGGGGGTGGCAGAGAATCAAATCTCCCCACTCCCAGCCTTATATTAGTAAAAAATTGTATCCCACAAACCAGTAATGACAAAGCGAAGCAACCAGACACACCAGCGCATAAAAGCAGTGAAAGACCAAGATGGCCATCACCACACAAGATCCACCAACAATGCACAGGTGCATACAAATGAGCAGCAGCTTAATCCAACAGCCCAGAATATGATGTGTCTGTAACTGACAACATTGCACCTTTGGAACCCTATAAAACATGGTGGCTGGAGCAAGACAGAAGGTATTTTCACAGGGGCAGAGATGATAATTAATAACAGAAACAAATAGCCCCTAGTGATGGAACCAGGAAACATTTCAGGAAGTCACTTTGTCCAGGACAATTGTGCCAATGGTCATAGGAGACAACATATACCCTCTGACAAACTTAAACAACCAGTCTGACACAGTTACAAAATCCCAGACCATGGGAAGTGGGTCCATTGCCAATCTGAATGAGAGGTCTATGATGTAATGTTTGGGATCCTCCAATGCCCATAACTAAGGATAGGGCAGCTACTTCTGCCTAACAGGGTTCCTCATGCCAATTACCTGTCTACATTGTCCTTATCCTGTCCCAAATTACCCAACTGGCCATCTTCCCATCTCAGGACAAGTAGTTTTCCCGTGCTATACAACAGTCCATCTTCATGCCCCTGACATATAGGGTCAAGTGTTCCACCTCCCGGAAACCATATTGGCAATGAATCAGTTCTGCCTTAGAAAGGGAGAAGTTTCTTTGGTCCAATGGTTCTTGGGATCCAGCCTCTGGGAAGACTTACCAGAAAAGGAAGGACTGCTTTTGGACATAGATCTGGTTGATTGTCTTGACCAATGGGTTGATGTTCAGTTTAATCTAGGCTGAAACAAATCAATAAACAAAAACCAAACTATGTGCAGTAGACACAGTCTCACATTCAATCCGCTTTTCCTGTTCTTTGTATGTTGAAATGTTCATGTGCCTGGAACATAGTGAGGGCTCAATACATTTTAATTGACTGATTGATGTTTATTGATACTTAATACTTTCATAATAATTTTTTCAATCCTATGTAACCAAAATTATCTGTGACTACAAGTACTCAGTTGAGGCAGTGGCCCTAAAGAGGTGTCCCTCCACCATCACCCCCTGCCCCAACTCTCAAGGGTCTATGGGTGACCCTGCATTTGAACTCACAGTTTGTATATTAAAAAAAAATTTAGGGGCAGTCAGGTATCACAACGAGTAAGAGCACCGGACCCAGTGTCTGGATGACCTGGGGATCAAATCCGGGCTCAGACACTTAGCACCCACCCAGAAACACCTGGCTGTGTAACCTTGAGCAAGTTACTTAACCCCAATTGCTTTTTAAAAAAATTATAATAAAAAATGTATAATAAAAAATTTGTGACTGCTATGTGGATTCCCCTTTGGACTGAAGGTAATTTCCCAGACAGAGTTATATAGAGATTTCCGTCGTTTAATAATTTTGAGTGATATTACAGTTTCATTCCCCTAGATCAACATGTATTGAATCAAGGTCTGCCGCTGCTGGGAGGTCTGAGAGTTTGTAGGCAAGTGCCCTCTGGTGAGCAATGAAGTTACTGCAGCTGTTTGAAAAGCCTGCAGCACTACGCTGACTCCTCCTGGTGGCCAAAATGTATTCCACATTCCATGACAGCTGGCTTCTCTGTCTGTACCTTGAAGAAAGTTGGGAACCGGGCCAGGGGTGGGTGGGCATTGCTCCAGTAGCACCACCACCAACTGCTCGCTATACCAACACCATCTCCATCATTCATCACACTCATTAAGTGCTTATTATGCTTCAGATGCTTTGTTAGGAGCTAGGGATAAAAAGGAAAAAGGGAATAGTCCCTAATCCTGAGGAATTTACATTCTTTTCGAAATAAATTTCCCTCTCTTCTCCTCTAACATAGTCATCCCATATAACTAAGAACATTTTTAAAGGAGAAAGGTGAAAAAATCGGTAAAACCAATTAATACATTGAAAAAGTCTCTTATGTATGTCTATGTGTATATATGTATATGTATAAACCTATACATAAATATATCCATGCTTACTTGTAAACTCTGTGGGAGGGAAAGGGAGAAAAAGAACAAAGTAAAAGGTGTACAGTAGAGAACAAAAAAAACTTACAAAGAAGTAAAGATGGACAGCTCTCAACACAACCCATAGTATTTATTATATATGCTTTTTTTTTTTAAGCAATTGGGGTTAAGTAACTTGCTCAAGGTTAAACGGCCAGTTATTATTTCTGGGTGTGGTGCTGAGTATCTGAGCCCGGATTTGATCCAGGTCATCCCGACACTGGAGCTAGTGCTTTTACTCGCTGAGCCACCTGGCCGCCCCTATATATGCTTTCTTGAAATGGAAATTTATTACTATATATTTTGAATCCTCTCATGTTCTGCTATGCACAGGACATGCTTTTCTTTTCTTATTTTGTAATTAAATCTTAATATTTAAGTTTATAATGTTTCTTTTTTCTTATTATGTATTTAAGTCTAAAGTAAAAAAAAAAAGATTTTTTTAAAAGTCTGAAAATATGCTGCATGTACTGCCCCTGTGACCCTCCCAGTTCTGCATGGAGTGGAGTTGGGACTGTTCCTATGTCTTTTGTGGAGCTTTTCTTGTTCTTTGGAATTTTACAGCATCCCCTGCTTGTTTGGGGGATATTGGTCTTTCCCATTACCTTGTTGTAGTCATTGTGCTGTGGCTTTCCTGGCCAATTGACTTCTTTCTGAAGATCAGTTCATATAAATCATGCTTCCAGGAGCTTATATTCTAAGAGAAGGGGTGATAATCAACACATATGCAGATAGAGAAGTATAAAATACAAACAAAAATGCAAATGGGGTGGGGATGGAGAAGGAAGTCACTAATAGTTGAGAAGACCAGAAAATGCCTGATGCAGGAGATGGTAATTGAGCTGAGCCTTCAATTTGGGTTGGGATTCCAAGAGGTGAAGGTGAGGAAAGAAGGCACTCCAGGTGCAGAGAACAGCCAGTGTAAAAGCACAGGTGTGGGGGATGGAAGTGTGTGTGTGTGTGTGTGTGTGTGTAATAGAAGAAAGGAGAGAGAGAGAGAGAGAGAGAGAGAGAGAGAGAATAAGGGTCAGTTTGCTTGAAATGTACGGGTGCTTAAGTGAGATCAATGTGCAATTAGCTTGGAAATGGAGGTTGGAGCCAGATTGTGAAGAGGGCAAATGTCAAATAAAGCTTACATTTTATCTTATTGGCCATAGGGAGCAACTATGGATTCTTTAGCAGAGGAAGTCCCATTTGACTTTGATCCCCTCTTTTGGGATGTCTATATTTCGAAAGATTTTATTTTGTTCCATGTAACTTAGAGAGTATAAGGATTTGAGATAGTAATATCTAATAGAAATATCATTCTTAAATTTTTATTAATGAAGTTTCTGTCTGGGCAACAGTTCAGTATGTAAGCAGGGTCTGCTCACAATTCAGTTTACTGACTGAGTCCTCCAAGAGATGCCCAGGTCTGTGTTTGTAGCAGGATGCAGCTTTGCCAGCTCTCAGTCCTTAGACAACAGTGAGTTTCGGATGTAGTTTTAGCTCCCAGGTTAGCTGCCTGGCTTCTCCCATTTCCTGGCACACTCTATCCTGATGATTAAGTCCAGGGTACTTAAGGCTAACTCTTCTGGAGTTTCTGCTGGCAATGAGCTGGTCCTGAATGGCTCATTTCAACCCTAATTCCATTCCCACAAGCAAATCCACATGACTCAGCCATTCATTCAACACTTTTTGGCAACATATTATTGGACAAGTTTATGCAGATATCTCCCAGGGAGTGCCTTTTAATTCCATTCTTGGATCTCAGTTGTTTCATTAACTCCATGGAGGGGGTAATAATAATATCAATGTCTAGGTGGCATCTTAGTGCACAGAGCCAGGCTTAGAGTCAGGAATATTCATCTTCCTGAGTTCAAATCTGGCCTCAGACACTTCCTAGCTGCATGGCTCTGGGCTTGTCACATAACCTTGTTTGCCTCAGTTTCCTCATCTGTAAAATGAGCCAGAGAAGAAAATGGTAAACCACTTCAGTATCTTTACCAAGAAAACCCCAAATGGGGTCATAAAGAAGTCAGACACAACTAAACAAAGATCATAGGTAATAGATAAACTACTTTCACTTATATCTGGCAAATCTACTGGCATGTTCCTGTTATCAACCTTACCCGTTGCTTGGTGAAGTAACACTTGTTTATTCCAATAGTGTTTCTCTAACTGTTTGTCCTGTGTACCATAATTTTTTTTTGCTTTTTTTTGGAGCACAATTGGGGTTAAGTGACTTGCCCAAGGTCACAAGGCTAGTTTTGTGTGTTGTGTCTGAGGCTGGATTTGAATTCAGTTCCTCCTGACTCTAGGGCCAGTGCTCTATTCACTGTGCCACCTAGCAGCCCCTGTTTACCATATATTTTAAGAATGTCTACAATTTTCTTTCTTTTTTTTAGTGAAAGGGGGTGTTACTCTTCCTATAAGTGCCTTCAGGAGATGTTTCATTAATACTGCATGGGTTTATGTAAGAATATCTTTCCTATTTGTTATGGTCCATTTCACAACTCTATCGGTGTACATTAAGAATGATGGATGTTCATTATTTTAAATGCATTCTTCTCATTCAGCTTTGATTTCAGGTGGCCCCTACTTCCCTTAATGTATTCGGCTACCATCTTCTCCTTGATATTGTTATGCTCAATGTACCTTTTGCCTGCAGGAAACCAAGATACTTGTAGATATTGCTTCATCTGGTGATTTTATGTGACCTTTGGATTCAAGCTTGAAATTTTAAGTCTCTCTCTTTCCTTGGCATAAATTAAGAATTTTGTACTCACTGACAAGCTTAGGAGCTTGGCAGAGGTGTGAAGGAGTGTGGTCTGCTAGTGTGAATACCTAGTGTGATCAGCTAGGGGTGTGAACAGCATTTCTAAGTGCAATGCTATTGGAACCACTTAATCTCATAGGATCATTAATCGTCACTTGACAAATGAGGAAAGTAAGGCACAGAGAAGTTATTTGACTGGTGGCCAAATCAGATATTGCAGCCTCTTTGTATAACTAATATAGCAACATATTGTCTTTTTTTGGTGCTCTGATAGAAGACAGTATTAGTGCATGCTAGTGTAAGTAGCCTATGAGCTGATGAGTTTTCTTATACTAGTGCAAGGCTTAAGTGTCACAACAAGCACACATGAGGCCCATACCTGGGTCCCATAAATAAATACAATCTAAGTAAATTATGTCTATAGCATTCTCTTTTTCTCCCAGACAAGGAAACCTTTCAAAAAAGGAAATACAGTGAGTTGAGGGCGCCCCATCCTTGAAGGTGAGATGGCTGTTGGTCATCACCACATCCTTGAGTATCTGATGCCATTGACAGTAGGAGATACCATTTCTTTCTCTCTCATCCTCTTCACAACTGTCTACAACCTGGCTTCTGACCTCATCATTCAACTGGAACTGCTCCCTCCAAAGTGACCACTTAGCTCATATTTATTTGTTTGCTTCTTCATTTATTTGGAAGCAATCAGGGTTAAATGACTTCCCTGGGGTCACACAGCTACATAATGCTATATAAAGAGGGAGGGGTTTGGACAGAAATGCCCCGGATCAGTTGGATGAATTCCACAATTAACCTGGGGCTTTAGCACAGGAGTGTTTGGAAGGACCTAAGGAATACATCCCCATCAGAATGTATGCACGCCCACTGGAGCCTTGCTGTGGAAGCCCTGGCGATTTGAGATGATTGCCTGGTGGGGGTGGTCGCCCTCTGGTTTTCAGGAGGACCAATGACATTACAGGGTAATGTCTTTTCTTGCTCATGAATTGGATTTAAGTGAGGCAGAGTTGCCCAAAGTCAGCCTCACTCTCTCTTTCAGAGTCATGGAAGTCCAGCAGCAGGACAAAAAGTCAAGATGCCTGGTGATGGCCCAGGATGCAGTGGATGATCTTGGTGTCCTCAACATCTGACCAAGCTCTAAGAACTCCACAGGATCTGCTTCAACCACCTTCATGGCTGCCATTGACACCAATTGATCCCATCTACTCATTGAAACCGGAGGAAGTCTTCACATGCTTGGGGTAGACATCCCACTAACTCATTAATGGATCTGCAGACTCATCTGCTGAGATGGTTTTACCAAGGTGTGCCCACTGTGCATGTTACACCTTCTTAGAGCCCCAGGTGAGAGTTGGGTAAAGGTGGATGAGCAGCCCTGAAGAGGGCTTAGCAAGTGTTCACCCCAGAGGAGCTCCCTAAATACCCCCACCCCAATTTAATAGCTTTAGGAGAACTCCAAATTACTCTGGAATGTCTAGACCAGCGATCACTTAACCACCAAATCAAATGGTCTTTTTTCAAACCTCATCCTTCTAGACCTCTCTGTAGTCTTTGATATCATTGATCACACTCTTCCCCTTGATATTTTCTTCTTTCTAGATTTTTGTGACATTTCTTTCTCCTAATTCCCCAACTACACCACATTAACGTGCCTATTTCCCCACATCCCCTCCAGATTTTCTCATTCTCCCTTTTTGTGAACTTTGCCAATCTGAAGTGTTAGGTGGTACCTCAGTGTTGTTTAATTTTCACTTTTCTAATTACTAGTCATTTAGAGCAATTTTTAAAAACTGGCCACTGATAGCTTAGATTTCTTCCTCAGAAAACTGCCTATCCATCTTCTTTGACCATTTGTTAACTGAAGAATGGTCTTTATTCTTTAAAAGTTGACATGGTTCCCTATTTATCTGGGAAATGAGATCATTATCATAGAACCTTGCTGCAAATATTTTCCCCCAGTTTCCTGCTTCTCTTCTAATTTTAGCCTCACTGTGGCTTTCCCAAACCTTTTCATTCCTTCTCAAACCCTACATGGCTCCCTCTTCTACCACCCCCTCAGCTGAGAACCTTGCCTCATATTTCACTGAAAAAAACCCAAGACCATTCACTGAGAGCTTCCCCTCCTTCCCACCCCTTTCATATCATTCAGATGCCTTTTTCAACTGTCTTCTTACCCTCTGTCTCACATTATGAGGTGGCTCTTCTCCTTGCCAAGGCAAAGCCCTCGATAGGCACAAGTGATACCTTTCCAACCCATTCTTTCCAGCACATGGTCCCCTCTAACATTCTCACTCCCTCACTTATCTTGAATGTCTCCCTGAGTACTGGCTATTTCCCTGCTGCCTGCAAACATGCCCATGTCTCTCCAATCTTCCAAAACCCCTCATCTGATCTGTCCCTGCTCACTAGATATCATCCTATACCTTTCCTCTCTTTTGAGGCTAAACTTCTTGAGAAAGTCATCTACAATAGGAGACCCTGCTTCTTTCCCTTTCATCTTCTTTGTCTGGCTTCTGACCTCATCATTCAACTGAACTGCTCCCTCCAAAGTGACTACTTATCTCTTATTTATTCATTTGTTTGCTTATTCATTAATTTGGAAGCAATTCAGGGTTAATGACTTGCCCAGGACCACACAGCTGGTAAGTATCTGAGGCTGGATTTGAACTCAGGTCCTCCTGACACCAAGGCTGGTGCTCTATACACTGTGCCGCCTAGCTGTTCCTCCAATGATCTCTTAACTGCCAAATCTAATGTCCACTCCTCAGTTCTTGACTTCTCTGTAGCCTTTGCCATGGTCAAACATTCTCTTCTCCTTGATACTTTCTTTTCTCTAGGTTTCTGTGACACTCCTCTCTTTTGGGGGGTTTCCCTCTACCTGTCTGACTGCTCTTGCCCAAACTCCTTTGCTGGATCTTCATCCAATTCATGCCTGCTAATAACTGTGAGTAACTCCCAAGACTCTCTTTGAGCCCTCTTCTGCCTCTAAACTTGGTGACCTCATCAGTTCCCATGAATTCAATTATCTTCTCTATGCTAGTGATTCTTAGACCTCTTTGTCCATCCTTAACCTGTCTCCTTACCTCCAGGTTCAGATTTTGAACTCCTTATTGAAAATACCAAACCAGACATCCTATAGATATCTTGAGTTCACCATGTCTAAAATTGAATTTACAAGAGGGCAGAGCCAAGAATAACAGGAAGTATGCAGGGAGCTATGCCCTCCCCCCCCCAACTCCTCCAAAAAGACCTAGAAATGTAATAACCAAATCATGATGGGTAGATCCAAAAAAAATTACAGTGAGTCCTTTTTCCAACATACATTGGTGTAGGGAAACATGTGAAGAAGCCTGCAGACAGCAGGGAGAGGATCCCATGCTGTGTGCTGGGACAAGAAGGGGCCCCAGACCCATAACAGGCCTCCCCCAGACCCGTGCTGGAGCACCTCAACCTTGTGCAGGAACAGGAGCCAACTGATGTCTTTGTCATCCACGGCCCAGTTTCAGGTCACAGATGAAGAGCAGATTCAGGAAGGGTGAGCAGTTGTACAAGGCCCTAAGCTGTGTATGGAGAGATGAGGAAGATCAGAAGCAAGAAGCAGCTGTGTAGTTCAGACCCCAGGAAAGGAGCAGGGCTCAGTTCTAGGCCCCAGCCCAGACTGAAGTCTGCAGAGGAATGGCCAGGGTAGGAGTTCCTGACCAAAAGGGAAGTTTATATCACTGTCACTCTGAACCAGCAGAGCTTTCCAGCTGGCTGATCAGGGCTGAATCTAGCTGCAGTCTTTTGTTATTAAGACTCAAACACCAATCAGGAATGCACAGGATTAAGACCAGGGCCATTAAACACTTTGCTTAGGATCAGACTACATTGAGAGCACCGAAAGATTGCAGGTTCCAATCTGATCTGTCCTTGAGACCCTGGAATAACACAACATACCCCCAAGAACACAATGATAGGACCAGCTCACACCTTTCCTTTTAAAAGTACTACGAAGTGCAGCCTTAAAATAAAATCTAAGTTTGGAAGTAAATTATAAAAATGAGCAAAAGAAATTCCACCGTAAAAAGTTATTATGATGATAGACACAAGAAGAGAATGCCTCCAAAAACATCTACAAGCAAAACTCAAGTAAAATCACAATGTGGGCACAAAGTCAACTAGAATTCCAAGAAGAGATACAGCAAGACTTAAAAATTAAGGTGTTTTTTTTTAAATCAATGAAATGAGTCTACTAGAGGAGAAAACTGGAAAAAGAAATGAGAGTTATGGAAGAAAGAATTGGAAAAAGAATTAACAACTTGACACAAGAGGTACAAAACTTTACCCTAGCAACAAACTCCTTGAAAATTAGAATGGACCAAACAGAAGTCAATGATTCCATAAGGCAACAAGAAATGTTAAAAATAAATGCAAAAACTGAAAAAAAATAGAAGAAAATGTAAGGCATCTCATAGCAAAAACAATGGGTTTAGGAAATGTGAGGAGAAAATATTTAACAATCATTAGGTTACCTGGGTATCACGACCAAAAAAAAAGAGCCTAGATATATTTCAAAAAATCTTGAAAGAAGATTCTTCAGATCTTTTAGAACCAGAGGACAAAGTAGAAATAGAAAGAATTCACCAGCTATCTCCTCAAAGAAACCCCCAAATAAAAACTCCCAGAAATATCATAGGCCAAAGCCAGAGCTTCAAGTCAAAAGGAGAAATGCTGAAAGCAGCCAAAAAGAAAAAATTCAAGCAGTGAAGGGCGGCCACCAGGATCACAAAGTGATTTAGCGGCCACTATAAAGCAGTGCAGTTTGGAATAGGCAAAGGATATAAGCTTACAACCAAGAATAATGGCCAGCAACATTGTACTCAATGTTGCTGGGTAAGTTACTCTTGGTTGGTTCCAAAGAGGGAAAATGGACCTTTTAATAGGACTTCCAGGTATTCCTGATGAAAAGACAAGAGCTGCACAGAAACTTTGAAGTTTCTGTGTGAAAAAAAATCTGGAGTGAAGAGAAGAATAAAAGGGTAAGCATGAATGAACAATGATCAGGGACTAAACAAGGCAACTTACATTCAATTATTGAGAGATGTATGTGTCCCCTCTGAACTCTATCACCATCAGGGGTCATAGGGTAAGTCTGATTAGGCCAGGCCTGGGAGTGGTCTGTGATGTCTTAAGGATCTTAAGAGGATAGAAAGAGAGAGGAAGAGGAAGGGAAGAGAAAGGAAGGCAGGAGAAAATGATCTCATAGAACCAGGGTGTTCAAGTGGACAAGTATTCAAACAAAGAGGGAGGAGTAGGGGCAGCCGTGTGGTGCAGTGGATAGAATACTGGCCCTGGAGTCAGGAGGACCTGAGTTCAAATTCAGCCTCACACACTTACCAACTGTGTGACCGTAGACAAATCACTTAACCCCAATTGCTTCCAAAAATGGAAAAACAAGCAAACAAACAAAAAAGATTGAGAAGAAGAAGGGGAAAGGCTCATACTGAATCTTAATCACATCTGACCTAGCCAGAAAAGGGGAGAATACACACATGTGGGCATGCGTGCATGAATACACACACACATAGAGCATTCAGCACGGAAATACATTTTACTCAATGGGGTTTGGTTATTGTCTTTTATTCTCAAAGAGGATGTTAGAGTTAAGTTACATTGTGTTCGACTGTGACTGATCAGACCAATACAAGCTCAGAATGCTCTACCACATGTTGGGCTCAAAGAGTCCATGTGAACATTTGGGGAGGATTCTCAAAATCTGCACATCTCAGGTTTCTTTTGGACTACTTCAATTCTGCTTTACTCATAGAGCACAGCACCTTCTGTGATGAGGGCACACCACGCTGGGTGGTCCTGAGCCAGTGTCTCCCATGTCAATTCCACAATTCTCCCACAATCAATTCCAAAGCTCTTAAGAGAGACCTTGAGAGTGTCGTTGGATCTCTTCTTCTGCCCACCATGTGAGCACTTGCCCTGTGTGAGTTCTCTAGAAGATAGTCTTTTAGGCAAGCTTAAATAGAAAGGGAAAGGGGAGAAGGGAAATTGGAGGGTGTAGATTAGAGGGATCAGTTCTGAGAAAAGCAAACCCTAAGGGTATACAAAACTACTTCTAGCTCTTTAGAGGTGACAAAGAATGGGAATCTGAGGGGGGTACCCACACATTGGAGAAGAGCAGAACAAATGATTATGGATGAATATGAGGCAACACTACTGTGCTGTAAAAATTCTGAAGAGGGTGGTTTCAGAGGGAACTTGGGAAAACTTCTATGGTTTCATGGTCAGTGAAAGGAACAGAACCGGGAGAATAATTTCGACAGCAACAATATGGTAAAGACAAAAAATGTTGAAAGAATGAGTAGCCCCAATTCCAGAGAGCTGATAATGAAACATCATACCCAGTTCCTGAGAGAGGTGAATGGCTCAAAGCACAGAATGAGACATGTGTATGTTTTTAGGTAGGGCCAAGGAGGAAATTTGTTTTGCTTATTTGTGACATTTGTAACAAGGTTTTTTATTTTTCTTTCTTTCTCAATGAAGTGGGAAGGGGAGTGAGGAAGAAGACAGATTTATGCTAAATGATTTTTTAAAAAAGATGAACAAACAAATCCTGAAATTCCTCCCAAAAAGCTCCCCCCCCCAAACTCCTGCCTCGCTTCCAAACTGCATTTGTCATGTCAAGGGCATTGCTGTCATCCTCGTCACCCAGACTCCTAACCTTGGTGTCTTCTTTGACTTCTCACCTTCAGCCTTCATATCTAATAAGTTGTCAAGGTCTGTTGATTTGACCTTTGTGACATCTCTCTCTGCTGCCCACTTCTCTGTTCTGATACTGCCCCCCCATCCCCAGGGTATACTTCACACCTGGATTGTAGCAATAGCCTGCTGTTTGGTCACTCTGCCTCAGTTCTGCCCATCCACCCTCCACTCAGTCTGACCATATCACACACCAACCCCCCTCCCATTATATAAATTCAAGTGGATCCCTCTCGCCTTCAGGATCAAATCTAAATTTTTCTGTCAAAGATTTTGATTCCCTGGTCCATTCTTACCTTTCCAGTCTTTTTACATTGTCCTTTTCTGAATGTACTCCAAATGTAATCAGTGACACTGGGATGTTTGCTATGGCTGGTATGTTGTTGTTGTTTAGTCATTTTTCAATCTGAGTCTTCATGGCCCCTTTTAGGGGTTTTCTTGGCAGAGATGCTGGAGCAGTTTGCCATTTCCTTCTCCAGTTCATTTTATAAATGAGGAAGATGAGACAAAGAGAATTAAGTGACTTGCCTAGGGTCACACAGCTAGTGTCTGAGGCTGGATTTGAACTCAGGAAGAGGAGTCTTCCTGACTCCAGACCTGGCACTTTATTCATTGTGTCATCTGGTATTAAACACTCTAAATCCCATCTGGGAGCATTTCGCTGACTGTGTCCTATGCCTGGATTGCTCTCCTTCCAAGCTTCTGCCTCCTGGTTTCCCCAGCTTTCTTCAAGTCTTACTCACAGCCCTACCTTCTGTAAGAAGCCTTTCCTGGCCCCTCTTAATTTTAGTTTGTTCCCCTTTGGATTAATTTTAGTCCATCCTGTCCATAGTTTGTTTGTACATAGTTTCCATGTTGTCTCCCCCATTAGACTGAGCTCCATAGGAGCAGGGACTGTCTTTTGCCTTTCTTGTATCCTCAGTGCTTAGGACAGTGCCAGGCACATGTCCTAAGAAAAGCTTAAGAAATGCTTGTTGATTAATTGATTAAAGGAAAAAAGGAATTATTTACTAAGAGATATTCAATAATCTGGGCCATTACTTTGTCACATATTCCTACCAAGGTCTGTCTCCCCCTGGACCTTGAGGGGGCATACCCCCACAGTTTGGAAAGATCTGATCTATGGCACAATGCCTCAAAGAAATCCATCTGGCCTCTGGAGGGGGCCCTTAGGACTTCTTAGTTTCTCTGTTACTCTCACTGTTCCATTGTTATTATTATGTTCATTGTTGCTCTGTGATACTGTAGCTTTCTTATCTTGACAGTTACTTTGTTACTCTTACAGTTATTTTGTTGCCCTCTGACTCAGAAAGAGGTTTCAATTCAGCCTCTGGCACCCCCTGGTTGTGTGACCCTGGTGAGGACACTCAGCCTCTCCATGCTTTAGGCAGCTCCCACGGGCTCTAAGAAGCAGAAGGGGTGCTGCTTTTATCTGTGCCCAGGCCCACTCATGTCTTCATGGCCGTCCCTGAGTCATGCTGCCTGAACTCTGTTCTCCTCTACCTGGACAGTGGGCTCTAGCCCATGGATGGTGATGGGTGGGCTTTCACCATTGTCCAGTCATTGACACTCATCTGGCTACCATTCCAAGTCTGTGTTGTCTTCCTCTATTCAAATGTTAGCTTCTTAAGGGCAGGTATTGCCTTACTGTCTTGCATTTGTACTCCCCAGGGCATAGCACAATATGACTGACAATAATAAGCATTTAAATATTTTGTCTTTCATTCTGTATGAGAAGAGTGTCCTCTCCGAGAGCTCCCTACCCAAGGAAAGCATAGGTCCAGATTGTCCCTGCCCAACACCCTCACTGTTCCTCTAATAGCTGTCCATCCCTCCCCTTTACTTCCTAGGTGGGCTTCAGTTACCCCCACATGACCATGTCATTTTCTGTTACTCCCTCTCCCTCCCCCCCAGTATTATCCATTCCCTAGGCTGAGAGGACTTGGGAATCCTGCCTGCCTTCCACTGCACCTCTAACCCCCAGAACTGTCACCCAGGCATCCTGACTTATGGAGAGGGGGTGGTGTTAAGGGAGAGAAGGATATGCAGCTGGATACATTCTGTTCCCTAAACAGAGGCCCCATCTACTCAATTTGGGATGGAAGATTTCAGGATCCCTCCCTGGAGCCCAGCCAGGAAAGGCAAACTTTTACCCTGTGAAGCTAGACTTTCAGCCTCCAAGATAGTCCAATGTAGAGACAAGGTCACAGGATAAGAGAATTTCAGGGTCAGAGGTGACCTCAATAGCACCTCATCCAACCCAGATATACCTAGAATGAGCTCCTGCTATAAGGGATCAGGGCCAATGAGACTCTGCTTGGAGGCCTCCAAGGAAGGAGAGCTCACTACCTCCCAGGAAGGCACTTCAGCTCTGAGAAAACTGGTGAGGAAGCTCTTCCTGATGCCCAGCCTCAGTCAGCTCCTTTGTACCTCCCCTGCCCCACCCTCTTCTGCTCTAGGTCGTGTTCTCAGAGGCCATAGAGAGCAAGGCTGATCCTTCCTCCTCTAACGTGGACAACCCTTCCCAGACTCCATTACTGTTGTCATCCCTGCACCACTCCCTAAACACGTACACAAATGCACACACACTCACACACACACACACACACTCACACACACACACACACACACACACACACTCCAGGTTCACCATGTCCATCGCCTTTCAACTCTCCCTATGTGGTCTGAGAGAGAAAAGCCTTGGAGTGCCAAGTGTGGGAAACCTGAGCCGAGAGAGACCCTGCCGGGGGCCTGGGGGAGGAGACCCAGGCTTTGGGGGGCCCACAAGGGAAGGGAAATATTTTCTGGCAAGGCTGGGGGAGATCTGTCTGTGACCCTCCCCACTCCCTCTCCCTCTGGGTATCACCTCTGGGGCTCGGGAAAGGGCGAGTCTGGGTGGGTATTTATAGCTGGAATTCCCTGGGGGTCCAGCCTGTCCGGGTCATTATTTTCCTACCCAGCAAGTACCCCCTCCCCTCTTCCCTCCCCATCTCTCTTCCTGCACTTCGGCCACTCCATCAGCTCCAGGAGAGCAGAGCTCTCCCCCAGTGTGCTGGGCAGGCTCTCTATCCCTTCTATCAGCCTCCTCTGTCCCCATCCTTGACTCGACCTCTCCCATCTAAGCCAGCCTAGTCACCACCCCCCATTCCTCCCAGGGAAGACCAAAGCAGGTTCTGTGAGGAGAAGCACAGGGGTCAGAGGTGGAAAAGGGGGCAGATGAGCTTCATATCTCCCCAAGACTGAGAAACTCCCCAGGACAAGAAACTGAGAAATCAGGGGAGGAACAGGTTTGCCCAGACCACAGAGCAAGTCAGTGGCAAAGTCAGAACTTGCATTTCACTTCTAAATACAGACTGTGAAGGAAATGAGCTTCTGAGGTCAGAGGCTGAGGGTACCTGCACCTCAGCTGTCTCTGGAGGAGCCTGGGGTCTAGCTGGCTCCATCTCATGTCCTCCTCATCCCAGATGGCTGAGCCTAGGAGCAACCTCCCAGGGGCCACAGCCTGGGCCCATAGCAATGGGTGCTTAGAATACAGTGAGGACTTTAGGCTCTTGCAGTGGAGGCTGAGCTGATTCCCCCCAATATCACAGCTTCTGAATCTCAGACAGGCAGGCTCAGGATAGAGAGCAAACAACCAGACTTAGGATGGGGGTGGGAGACCTGAGACAAACCAGGGGCTTGAGTAGGTATGTGGGGGGGGGGGGAGGAAGGAGGAAGGAGGAGGGTTTGTGCACACACAGGTGTGTGCCTGGCCTCACAGCAGGTTGGTGGGAGAAGGGACGGGAGAAGCAGGATGTGTGCTGAATAAGGAGAGTCCCCAAAGCTCAGAGTTGGTAGAGGCATCCAATCTAACTCCTTCCTGAACCAGTATTCCCCTACGCCATCCCGGAGCAGTGGCAGCATCTGGCCTCTGCTCCAAAGAGGGGAAACCCAGTTGTCCATCTGTTCCCCTGGGCATTGGTATCAGAAGGAGGATGCTGTCATCCTTTAGTGGCTGCTTTCCCCTCCAGATCAGGCTTTGTCCTCCAGGGCCCAACTAACCAAACCTGATTCCTCCTCTAACCAAGTCTTTTGGATCTTTCCCTTCTCTTGGCAGTGAAAGCCACACCTTTCGCAGGATCCCTTTTTCTGACCCCTCCTGGTCCTGGTGCCTCCCCCGAGGTTCCCCACAGTGTATCCTGTCTAGATTTTGTTTGTACGGTGTCTCCTCCACCAGACTGTGCTCCCCTCCAAGACTCTGTCTTTTGTTTTTCACTTTCCTTTACACTCCCAGCACTCATCCCTGGTTTTTTTTTTCTTCCTCCTTCCAGGCCAAATAGACCCAATTCCTTCAGACAATTCTCATGTGACCCAGGCTCACTGTTCTGGCAACTCTCCTTGGGACACTCTCCAGCTTATTGATGTTGGGCCTAGAACAAAGCACAAGATTCCAGATGATATCTGTCAATGCAGAGGACAGTGACATACTTCCCTCCCTATTTCTGGAAACAAGAAGTCTCTCATTACAGTCCAAGATTCAATTCCATTTTTTGGTGACCATATCGCACTGCTGACATCAAGCTTGCAATCTACCCACAGCCCCCCAGGTCTTTTTCAGACATTCTGCTGTCTAACTGTGGCTCATCCATCTTATAAAATCCCACCTCCCATAGGAAGTTTTCCCAGTTCCAATTAATTCTAGTGGCTTCCCTCTCTCTATTTTTTCCTATTTATTCTGTATGTTGTTGTTCATTCATTTCAATCATGTCTGACTCTTTCATGATCCCTTTAAAGTGACTTGCCCAGGGTCACACAGCTAATAAGTAAGTGTGAGGTCAAATTTGAACTCAGGAAGAGGAGTCTTCCTGCCTCCAGGTCTGCCATTCTATGCACTGTGCCACCTAGTGGCCCTATCCTGTATACAGCATTTGCTATTGACTTGGTTCAGTCGTGTCTGACTCTTCACGATCCCATGTAGGGTTTTCTTCACAGAGATACTGGAGAGGTTTGCAATTTCCTTCTCCAGCTCATTATATAGATGAGGAAACTGAGGCAAACAAAGTTAAGTGACTTGACCAGGGACACAGTCAGCATATAGTATATAGCATATGTAGGCATATTTGTTTGTTTGTTGTCTCCCCCACTAAATTGTGAGCTCCTTGAAGGCTAGGATTGTTTCCTGTCTCTTTTTGTATATTTAGGGCTTAGCACACTGTGTGGCACATAGTAGGTGTTTAATAAATGCTTATTGACTAAAGCTGAGTTTGGCGTCAGTCTTAAGAGATATTAAATATAGGTGAGGGACATAAGCTGTTAACAGGTTGCTAAAGAGATAGGAAGATAAGGGGAAACTTTGGGGTTGTTCCAAAAAAAAAAAAAGGCAAAAACTAAAAGAAGGGAAGTTAGGACTTGAGAAATCAAAAGAAAATGACTAAGACAGAAGACCAAGCTGACAAGATGAGGAAAGTAGGGTGTGGAGGTCAAGTGAGTAACAGGGTGCAAAAGTGGGGGGCAGGGCTGACCTCTCCAAGTTGGAGTCATCAGACAAATCTCACTTCAGAGAAGAATAGAATACAGGGGGAATTCAGCAGTGATCTGCAATGTCTGTGCTTCTGCTCAAAGGGCAGGCTACCACCCTACTAGAAGAGGAGACTGAGGGTCTCAAGGAGCCCCTCACCATACTCTAAGCTATCAGATGTAATAGATAATTAAAGGGGTGGGTAGGTGGTACAGTGAATAGAGTACCAGTCCTGGAGTTAGGAGGACCTGAGTTCAAATCTGGCCTCAGGCACTTGACACACTTACTAGCCATGTGACCTTGGGCAAGTCACTTAACCCCAATTGCCCTGCCTTCCCCCCTCCAAAAAAGCCAAAGAAAGAAACAGATAATTAATTGGCCCCCTATTTTATTCCAATGAGTACAAATCAATTTGATATGATTACATAGGAGTAGTGATTATAAATTCTGTATATTAGTCCCCAGAGCTGTGAATTGCAGATTATACATTCACTTGCTCAGTCACAGGAAGCTAACTAGACATCCTCCACCCTTGTTTTGCCTTGTTCCAATGACTGAGCCCAGTGTGGCAGAGGTGACTAAATGACATGGAAAGCCCCCCTGCTATTTTTGTTGCCCCTCCGTCCTTCGTCATCCCTCTATTGCTCAACGTGGGGAGATGACCATGAGCACTTGACCAAAAAGTGGCCCCGTTGGCCAGCCTGTGACCTGCCTGTCTACCAGCCCATCAGCCCTTGTGGATGTTCTGACATCTGTTAATCAGCCCAACCTGTGAGTTGTGCATCAGCTGGGTAGGACCTCCTGAAAGGCCAATATAGGTCTGTCAGCTCATCTGTCAACCTGTGGGATTCTGTAGACCCTCCTGGAGGTTCCAGGGCAAGGTCTATCAACCAATGAGAGTCTTCATTTTGAGTTTGCTTCATCTGTATTGTCTGGCTATCAAGCACTATGAAACTAAGGCCCTGGAGGAGGGGGCATCTCAGTGAGGAAGATCTGAGGTCCACTTCATTAGAGGGGGGACATGGACCTTTTAATAAAGTGCCCAGAGTTCTGCCTCAGTTTCTTTTATTGTAGGTGGGACAATTTTGGACCCCACACAGGGACAAGCTTAAAGAGTCCCTAAAACATTGAGGAAGAGCCTTCAATGTGAAAAGAAAGAAAGATGGCTTGGAAAGACAGAGAGGACCATTGACCAAAGGCAGGACGTGATAGAAGAATTTTAGACAGGGGAAGAAGGGAGGAGGAAGGGCTCCTCAGCCTTCCTTCATCCTTCAAAAAGCCTTCCCCAATCCTTCCATCCAAGAACTCTACTCCGTTTCTCAGACAAAATCCAATGCCCTGCTGCGGTTGCCTCACTCACTCCTTGACCCCCTACCTCATCACTCAACTGAAGCCAGCCCTTTCCTGTGATCTCTTCATTGCCAAAGCTGATGGTCTTAGTCCTCCATCATTCTCTGTTGTTTTGGACACTATTGACCACCCTGTCTTCTTAGATATTCTTTCCTTTCTGAGATTTTGAGACACTGCTCTCTCTTGTCTCTCCCCCTTCCCCTCTGACTGTTCTTTCTCAGTCGCTCTTGCAGGATTAATATCTATGTCCCATCCCCTTACTATGACTGTCTCCCCCAAAGCTCCAACCCTGGATTTCTCCTCTGCTATCCACAATCCCTCTCTTTGTGACCTTTTTGGTTCCCATAGGTTCAGGTATCAAATCAATACAGATGACTCTCAAATCTATATATCCAGCCCTAGGCTCTCTCCTGAGCTCCAGTCTACTAGATATTTCAAGCTGAATGTTCCATAGTCCTCTCAAATTCAACATGTCCAAAACAATGCATTATCTCTCCCTCCACCCAGCCCACCCCTCTTCTGAAGTTCCCTGTTTCTTCAGAGGGCACCATCATCCTCCCAGTTACCCAGGCTCACAGGCATCATCCTCAGCTCCTCACTCTCAGTCACTACACTTAACTAATCAGTTGCTAAAGCTTGCATTTTCTACCCTCTGACATGCATTTCCTTCTCTCCACTCTATTAGCCACCATCTGGACTGAGGTCCTTATACTTCTAACCTGGGCTGTTACAGTAGCCTGTTCACTGGTCTCTTGCCCTGAGTCTTTCCCCCATTCTAATGCATCCTCCACCTAGCCATTAAAGTGATTTTTCTAAAAACACAAATCTGATGATGTCATTCTCCTGTTCAATAACCTCTGATGAGTCCCTATTATTTCTAGAAGCAGATATAAACTCTTCTCTTTGGCTGTGCAAATCTCTTACAACCTGGTCCCAACCTACTTTCCCAGTCTTCCTATACACTATTCCCTAACATGAGTTCAATGGTCCTGACAAGCTGGCCTCCTGATCATAGAAAGTACTTTCTCCTCATTTCTGTTTCTTTGAACCCCTTCAAGATTCAACTCAAACCCCATCTCCTACAGGAAGCCTCTGTCCAGGCCAGCCATATTCCAGCCATCTCTCTTCCAACTCTACCGTCAACTCTCCAGACTTTGCCACCACATGCCTCAAGCATGCCTACTCACCTTGGAAGTTCCCTGGGACTTTCTCTCCCTGAAACATCCCTTTTCTCCTGTGGCCTTTATCTTCTATTGGGAAGTATCTTTCAGAATCTTCATTTTGAGGAAGATTCCAGGTCAGCTATCCTGTATTTCAAGAGGCAGCAGTGAGGAGACAATGCATCCTAGGCCTGTGAAAAGGCACAGAAGGAATTCTGGGAACAGGAGGTTAGTTGAATGGGAACAAAGAAGGTGTGAATAGCCTGGAACATCCACATTGTGGAGGGCTTTGAACCGGGAAGCATGGGGGAAGATGAAAAAAAAACCACTCTAGAGCCCATAGGGAATAATGAGATAATACTTGTAAAGTGCTGAGCACAATGCCTGGTTGTTTTTTGTCCTTCATTTTTGAAGTGACATCATGGGTTGGTGTCTTGCCAACTTGGATGACTTGGATTTAATCAAGGCGGCATTGCACAAAGTCGTAAACCTCAATCTCTCTTCCAGATTCATTGAGGTCCAGTAGGAAGACAAAAGTCAGGAGACTGGCGATGGCCCAGGATACAGCAGATGACCTTGGCATCTTCAATGTCTGACCAAGCCTTAGTGGTCCACAGAACCTACTTCAGCTGCCTTCATGGCGGCCATTGGAATAAGTTTGGGGGAAGTCTTTGCATGAGTCATCCCCACAACTCCCCATGGGGTCTGAGGTCTTTAGGTTACCCTCAACCTGGTTCAGCCTGTCTGGTGAGGCTGGTTTACCAGGTCTGTAGCCACTGCACGTGCTAGACTTCTTGGAGCCACAGGTGAGGGTTGAGTGCCAGGTGGACCCAAAGGTGGATGAACAGCCCTGGAAAGGGCTCAGCAAACCCTCCCATTGGAGGTGTTAGTGTTCCCTGAACACCCTGTACAACCCGATCCTAACCCTAATGGAAAGTTAAACCAAGACCCAAAGTAATCCTTCCCAAGCCAAACTCATCTCCAACCTTAACCTCCTTCTAACTCTAAATCAGTGGCGCCTCACCAGAAGCTGGGGTTTGGGGACACACCTGGTTTCTGGGTAGGGTGGGAGTAGAATGGTGGAGGTGGGTAAACTGGGAAGTGACCTCAGAAATGGGGGAGAAAGTTGGCTGTATATAGGGGTATCCTCTGAGACAGAGAAGAAATGAAAGAATTTGCAGAGGGCAGGGCCAAGACTTAGTCATGGCAAGAGCTGATCTTTCCCATTGAATGTCACTGCACAGGGGTTAGTCTCAGAGCTGGAAGGTTTGCAGAAGTCATCTTGTTCACATGGATCTCTTCTGCTCCATCCCTGGCCACTGGGCTTCCCCCCTTCGGGCAGGGATTTTCCCCCCCCCCCCCCCCCCCATGAGACATCCAGTTCCACTCTCATTCTTAGAAAATATTTCCTCACATAGAGCCTGAATCAGCCTCTGGGTAATTTCCCCACTATCTATCTATATATCTATATATATATTCCAGAGACAAGATAAAACAATCTAATGGTCCAAGTATTTGAAAATTAGATATGATCGGATTAGATAAAGGTCTTATGAGACTTCCCTATGTACTGTCTTGGGCACTTGGCAAATGGACATTCCAAGGAGGAACTCAAGATGGATGGGGGTGGGGGTGGGGGAGGTAGGAGGGGCTGTCATGCTCTGTCTCCACCTCCCCACCCCCCAGTGTTCTCTTCTTCCTAGCACCCTTCCATGATTCTCATATGACATGGACTTGAAGTCCGCCTCACAGTCCCCCCCTCTCCCCCAGCCTGGCTGCCCCACTCTGACCACTGTCTGTCGATTGATGTCCTTTCTACTATGGGGCCCAAACCTGAGCCCAGTCCCCCGGATGGGCTCTGTCCGGGGCAAAGGGTCTCCTCCTTCCTTGTTCATAGAATTCCTCTCTGTCTCTCACTGCAGCCCCAGATGGCCTGAGCTGGTATTACTCCCATTGCTGACTCAGTGAGGAGCCAGTCAGAAAAGATTTATTAAGCATATATTATATGCCGAGCACTGTTCTAAGCACTGAGAATACAATATGAAAAAAGAGTCCCCACCCTCAAGGAGCTTATAGTCCAATCGGAAGAAACAATACACGAGAGGAACCTGAAAGGGGGAGAGGCAGAAAGGTAAGGTTCTCAGTAGAGGGGAAGGGAGGGAATGATGAAATCCAGAGAAACATAGCAGGGTAGGAAATGAAGGGAAGGCTGCCTGTACCCCCATCCTCAGTTGAAGCGTTTAGGGAGACATCTCCCCCCACTTGACAATCAGAGGGGCCCCAGGGGCACAGGGTACTGGTAAGGTGTGAGTACCAGGGCTGTTGGGAACTTTCAGGGTAATGAGGGTCCTGGGAGCATGATGGAGACTGCCGTGGGGGGGGATGGGGGGGAGGGAACAGTTAGACGGGAAGTGAGATGCTGGAGGTTATGTAACTGACTGCCCTGGCCCTCGCTTCCTGGAAGGTCAGGTGTGTTATATCTCACCCCTCTCCCAGGGTTCTCTGGCACCACTAAGGGGGATCTGAATATATGTAGGATTTCACAGATGTGGTTCCAGCCCCCACTGAGGGTGTGCTCTCAAGTGTGTATGCATGCCCAGTTCCATTAATCACTTAGCCGTCACATTCACTTTTATAAAGAAATATTTACGTCAAACATACAATCACAATTGTATAAATTATTTCCCAACGCCTGTGAGGCTTACTCCTTCTCCCTCTTTGCACCACTTCAATTTCTAGGGAAGGGGAGGGGATCAGTTTACAATTTAGCTCATTTCTTATAGGGCACATAGTCCCAGGTCCAAGCCCAAAGCTCCCTTTGGGCTTGAGTCCCAGACACTGGGGCTTTCCTAGGCTTCCCAGCCTGGCTGGCTGGCTGCATCATTCTGTCTGCAATCCTGGCTCTGAGGATTCCATAGCCCCAACGCCTGAGTTCCAGTGGGGATCACCACCTGAAACTCAGAAGGAGAAACAATAATGAACAGAGTCTCCAGGTCCACTTCTTTGAACCAAGATAAAAGTGGGGGGAGGTATCTCCCTTCCCAAATCAGTTCATGGCACCTGTACTGTGGGTGAATGATGATCTTTAACCTCCAGATGCAGCAGGAAAGAGCCCATAGGAAAAGGGTACAGGAGAGAGGAAGACTGTCTAAGACTGGACAGTTCGAAAGTTTGAAAGCTGGAGGCTTGGCAGCTACGCAGCCAGTCACGGCAGACTGTCCCAGCCATGTTTTAGGGGAAGAAGAGGGCCTCCAGGTTAGGTGCCCTGGCCATGCCCAGGACAGGCTCTCGGGGCTTCTTGGGCAATGCCAGCAGGCACCAAGCCCCCGCATTGAACCAAACCTGCTGTGTTCTACACTTTGAAATCCAATTCCTTTACTTGATCATCATTCTTCTTTATATTTTATACACTATTAGATTTAACCCAACATTCCAGCCCCACTCAGACTGGAAGTGCTCTGAGTGGAAAAGGGAACAAATATTTATCAAGGCTTATAAGAGCCTACTATGTGCCAGAAATACTGATAAACACTTTATAAAATTAGATTATTTGATCCTTACAACCACCCTGGGAAGAAGATGTTACTCTTATCCCTTTTTTAAAGTTAAGGAAACTGAGGCAGATAGAGGTTAGGACAGTGATTTGCCTAGGATTACACAGCTATTTGTGCTTAGGTCTTCCTGACTTCAGGCTCAGAGCCTTATCCATTATGCTACCTACCTGCCTTAGGCAAGGGACCACATCTCCCCCCATCCCCATCTCCCTATCCTGGCTTCCTGGCTTGCTCCTTCACCATCAAAGATTCAGGACTGGGCTTGGACCCAGACTGGCCCAGTCCCTCTTCCTGCCTCAGTTTTACCCATCTCCAGTATTGCTTAGAGGGCCTTTAAACCTAAACATGTTTTGGGCATAAGCCCTGGTCAATATTGGGGTTCTTGAGGAGTCTGTCCCTTGACCCAGCTGTCCAGCTGTGTGTCTACTTGCCTTCACTGCCTGGGTAAGTAACCAGACAAGTTCCTTTGAGCCCTTTGGGCAGGATTGTCCTTGCGACCAGGACCCTCTGTTGATCTTGGGGAAGGGAGGAGGTATGTAGAGAGTATGTAGGCGCTGCTATGGAGACATATAGCCATAAGCCCTCTCCACTTCTTCTCTCCTACTCTGCCTCCCAATTTCCTTCCTTTAGTTTTCATAATGGGTCCCTCCTCACCCTCAGTGAAGCCTCCTTGGCCTCCTTGGTGGCCCTGCCCAGGTCAACGCCCCAACCTGAGCTTATCTGGGAGCCCCACAGGTGAGTTCAGCTCAGGAGTGACAGGTGAAGGCCTTGTTACCTCTTCCCAGATCAACCTCAGTTATTTTGTGCCCCCACCCCATCTCCCAGCAGTGTCTTGTTCTACCCCATATCACCAAAGTTCAACAAGGGAATAACCTGTACTCACAGGCCAGGGGACCTTCCTAATGAGAAGAGGTGATGAGGATATCCCAGCCTTCAGCAACCTTGTGACCACCAAGCCCATGGCTTTCTCCTGGCTGGGTCTCTGGACACCTATGGGCTTGTTCAGGCTCTGCACTCCCTTGGGATAGGATTTGGTGGTATAGAGAGTCCATTCACCTCATCAAAGGTGAGAGATGAGACAGTACCCCAGTAAGTAGAGAAGTGAATGAAGGAATGAATGAAACATCTCACAGGTCTCTTCCTCTGTGTCAGACCTTGTGCTTAGTGTTGGTGACACAAGGGAAAGAGTAAAACAGATGCTCTGAAGGATCTTCCATTCTACCAAGGGAGGCAGTGTACAGATGGCTAAGTGTCTATAGACTATATATGCTGGGTATAAAGGCCCTGCCAAGTACATGGGGATCAGGAAAAAGCAGGAGGAGCTGCATTAGAAACATGAAGGAAGCAGAGATTTTGGAAGGATCAAATGATGTAGTGTTTGTAAAGGGCTTCACAAACCTTAAAAGCTACCTGGTTGCTAACTGACATTTTCTATTATTCTTATTTCTCTGACATCAGTCCCTTAGGTGTTCCGCCTTCCCCCTTCCCCAAGACGGCCCCATTTCTAATTGAATGTTGACTCACTGCTTCCCCCCAAGAAAGTGAGGTAGGCTGTTTCTGGCTCCAGAGATTGGGGATGGGGGTGAAAGGGTGAGGCATCCTCAAAATGGAGACCACTGTTAATTTGCAGATCAGAAAGGGTCCTCTAAGCTGGTCCAAGCAGTCTAAAACTGCAGGGAGCTTCTTGGCCATCAGAGGGCAGCAGACACCACCACACAGCCTGCCCCCTCCTAGGGCCAGAGAGGGAGGCCTGAGGGTGGGAATGAGGCTGAGGAGGGATAGCAAGCTGGGGCCAGTGCACCTTCTCCCACCGGGAAGGGTGGGGGGGAGCTGTACACCCTCCACACTACCCTGCTTGGAGCCAGGCCCTGGCATCCAGGACTTTCCTAGTGCAGAGCACCACCAAAGACCAGCCCCTCCCACCCCATCCCCCATCAGGTCACCCCTTCAGTTGGCCGTCCTTTGTTTCTCCTCCCCTAGCCCACTCTTGTCAAGGCAGTCAAACTCCCCAGTGGCTGATGGGGGTTGGGGTGAGGCTGGCTAGGGTTGGATGCCAAAGACATTTTTCCCTCTTCTCGGAGCTCCCAGGAAACAGGGAAGGGTTTTCTGTCTTTGCTGGTGGGTGGGATGACCTTGGTATCTGGGGGTGCCCCAGAGAAACCAAATTACTGCCATCCCACTCTGATGTGGACGTGTATGTGGGGAGGGAGGAGAAGGGGGCCACGGATGTGGCATGGTGCATAGATTTTCATGCTGGCTCGATGTATCTAGCTTTTTCTCCCCTTTGAAAAACATTTGTTCTATGGGATGATTCTCTTAGAGGGGAAAGGAGAGGGGCCCTGAAAGAAATTCTTGAGACAAAAATCAAAAGCTATCCCTTCAAATTAATTTTTCAAAACTAAACAACCGAGAGCAAAAGTAAGTTCGGAAGGGGATGCAGACAGGCAAGGCAACGCTGTTACTATTAGGTTAAATGTAATCTACATTTTTTTTTTCAGTTTCCAAGCATTTATTCAGCTTTTGCTATTTGCCAGGCACTGTGCTAAAGGGGGGGGGGGTAAGAAAAAAAACTGCCAAAATAGTCCATAGGAGCTACAATCTAATGGGGAGGAGATAACATAAAGCATGTTTACATAAAAGATATACGTATGATTATATTTGGGTGTGTATATATATATATATGTCTATGTTATCAGTAGACAACAGCTACCAGAATGTTGGCTAGGTGGTACATTGTACATATATGCGTATATATATTGTGCTCACATGTAATGTAATACAGGTAATATATCATGTGATATAAATGTACACGTTATAAATATGTGACACATTATGTGTTTCTATTACAGACACACATATAAACACATATACATATATATCTGCCCTGGAGGACTTCTTGGCCTCCCTATTACCCTGTCCAGGCACTTTCTCTTTCCTGGGGGTGTCCTGGGACAACTCCACCCAGAAACTGAACCTCTGTGGACATTGATAATGTACCTGAAGTCGTTCCTTAGTGATTAACATCCCCTCCCATGTCATCATTACTTCCACATCCCAGTGATTCCCTTATTTAATCCCCCTTCTCTGACTCCCTACTGACCACTCCCTTATTTCCATATCCCTTAACCCAATTCTCCAAGGTCCTACTCAAAAGCTACTGTCCCTGTCCTCTGTGTTCTCTGGAATGTCTTCCCCAGAGTCAATCAGTCAATCTTACTATGCATAGGAAACAAACTTGCTCTCATCTTAATTTCCTTTCGTGGTCCCTTCATCTTCTTGTACTCACTGAGACCTAGCTCCCCATTGAGAACATAGCTTCTCTGGCCACCCTTTCTAGCACTGGCTGGTCTTTTGATCATTTCTCCCCTCCCTCCCACATTCACTGGTCTTGGTAGGGGTGGGGGAATCAGAATAGTCCTTCCTCCCCATTGGCACTTCCAGATTCTTCCTCTACCACCATCACTAGGTAGCCTCTCCTCCTTTGGGGTTCATTCACTCCATATCTACCACACAATCAAGATTCTGGTAGCTGTTGTCTACTAATCTCCAGTACACTCCTTTCCTTGATAAATTCAACTCTTGCCCTCATGCTAGGAGGGATCAACATACATATTGATGTTCCCTCAAACACTCATTTCCCCTGATCTCTACTTCACCTCAGCAGAACACAAAGATGGTCATACCCATGATCTCGCCATCACCCACAAGTGTTCTATGTCCATGGTCATAAACTCTGAAGGTCCCTTGTCTGATCAAACTCCAGCATCATTCAATTTCTCCCTCTGCCACCTAATTCAGACCCTGTTCTTCCTCCACACCATGACCTCTAATCCTTCCACCCTTTTGTTTTCTCTTAGGTCATCACCCCAGCACTGGCTACACTCTCACATCATCCTTTGCCTTCATTCCTCCAGCCGCGTTGCCGAACAATGCTGGAGAAAACAATGAAACTATACATTTATGTAACATAATCTCAAGTAGGCCCTTTTTAAGTCAAGGCAATCCTTTTGTATTCTTTCTTAGTCAAGTCACTATCCCACTCACCAGGGCAACTCTTCCCAACTTTTTGATCCCTCCTCACACCTCCCACTTCTCTCACCCTCTGAGCTGAGAACCTTGCCTCACATTTCTTTTCCTTTCTTTTTTTTTCTTTTTGGAAGGCAACTGGGATTAAGTGACTTGCCCAAGGTCACAGGCTAGGTTTTGTATTAAGTGTCTGAGGTTAGATTTGAACTCAGGACCTCCTGACTTCCAGAGCCGGTGGTCTATTCACTGCGCCACCTAGCCTCCCCCTTTCCTCACATTTCACCAGAAAAATTGAGACCATTCCCCAAAAGCTCCCTCTTCTCCCCTCCTCCTCATCTCACATATCCCAGATGCCTTCTGTCACCATCTCTTCCTTCACTCTGTCTTTTTGGAGGGGGGAAGGCAGGGCAATCAGGGTTAAGTGACTTGCCCAAGGTCACACGGCTAGTAAGTGTTAATTGTCTGAGGCTGGATTTGAATTCAGGTCCTCCTGACTCCAGGGTCAGTGCTCTATTCACTGCACCACCTAGCTGCCCCATTCACTGCCTTTCAAGGAGAGGTGGTCCTTCTCTTTGTCAAGGCAAATGCCTCTACAAGTGATCGTAGTTCATCTTATTTTCTCTAGTAGTTTGCTCCTTCTACATTCCTCAGGTTCTTTCCTTGTCTACTAGCTGCTTCTCTGCTGCCTACAAACACGCTCATGTCCCCACCCTCATCGTCCACCCATCCGAGCCCTTGCTGGCTGGTATCCTCCATCTTTTTTCTTCTGTGTAGCTACACTGCCTGAGGTCATCCACAACAGGTACATCTGCTTCCTTTTCTCAACTCTGTAGTGAGGCATCCAATCTCATCATTTAACCAAAACTACTCTCTCCAAGGTTACCAAAGATCTCTTTTAATAAAAATTCATTTATTTTTATTTCTGAATTCTCTCCTTCATACCTCCTCTTTCCTCATCCATGAAGAAAGCAAGAAAAACAAAACTCATTGCAAAAAGGTATAGTCAAACAAAAGAAATTCCCAACTAGCCATGTTTTAAGAAAAAGAGAAGAAAATACTAAACTTCAATCTGCACTGAGTCCATGACCTCTTTATCTGGAGTTGGGTAGCATATTTTATCATGATCTTTTGCTGCTGTGGTTGGTTATGGTGTTGATCAGAGTTACTAAGCCTTTCAAACTTGTTTGTCCTTATGATATTTCTTGGTTCTGCTCACTTCACTTTTCATTAGTTCATAAACATTTCCCCAGGTTTCTCTGAAACCATCCCTTTGATCATTTCTTACAACATAATATTCCATCACATACATTTACCATACCTCGCACAGTCATTCTCTGATTGATAAGAATCCCCTTAGTTTCCAATCCTTTGCCACCATAAAAAGAGCTGCTACGAATATTTTTATACATGAGTCCTTTTCTTCTTTAATCTCTTTGGGGTATAGGCCTAGTAGCAGTACCCCTAAAACAAAGAGTATACACAGATTAGTAGCTTTTTGGGTGCAGTTCCAAATTTATTCCCAGAATAGCTGGACCGGCTCATAGTTCTATCAATAGTGCATTAATACACCTGCTTTCCAACATCATCTCTAGTAACTGTAATTTTCATTTTTTCGTCAACTTTTTCGATTTAATGGGTATAAGGTAGTAGTTCAGAGTTAATTTGTGTTTTTTAAAATATTGTTATTGATAGATTTTTTTCTTCCTGAAGCTTTCTTTCATCACTTATCAATTGGGGAATGGCTTTTATTTAAAAAAGCTTCAACTAGTTCCCTATATATCCTAGAAATGACCTTTATTAGAGAAACTTCCTGCAGAGATTTTTCCAAATTTACTTCTTTTATAATTTTAGCTACATTAGTTTTGTTTGTGTAAAAAAATTAATTTTATATAATCAAAATGATCCATTTGACCTATTGTAAACCTCCTTCTCTTTTATTTGGTCATGAATTCTTCTTCTATCTGTAGATATGATAGATAATTTCTTCCATAGTCCTCTAATTATGATGTCATCCTTTACGTTTAAATCATGTACCCACTTTGAACTTGTTTTAGTGTATGGTGTGAGATGATGGCCTATACCTATTTTCAGCTAGACTATTTTCTAGGGTTCTCAACATCTTTTTTTGGTCAAATAGTGAGTTCTTGCCCCCAAAAATGTTATTCTGAGTTTATCACACACTAGACTACTTTACATTTGCTTTTGAATGTTGTGTATTTAATCTGTTCTACTGATTATTCTCTATTTCTTACCCATTATCAAAATGTTTGGAGCAGTTAGATGGTGCAGTGGCTAGAGCCCTGGGCCTGGAATCAGGAAGACCTGAGTTCAAATCCAGCCTCAGACACTTATTAGCTGTGTGATTCTGGGCAAGTCACTTTAACTGGTTTGCCTCAGTTTCTCATCTATAAAAATGAGGTAGAGAATGAAATGGCAAACCACTCCAGTGTCCTTGCCAAGATAACCCCAAATGGGGTCATGAAAAGTCAGATATGACTAAACAACACCAAAATGTTTGGTGATTATAACTTTGTAGCATAGTTTGAATTTTGGTACTTCTGAGTCCCATTTCTTCCCATTTTTTCCCCCATTAATTCCTTTGATATTCTTGAACTTTTGTTCCTTTGGATGAATTTTACTATTATTTTTTCCAGTTCTCTAAAGTAATTCTTTGATAATTTGGCACGGCACTGAATAAGTAAATTAAGTTAGATAGTATTGTCATTTTTATTATATTTGTTCAGTTTATCCATGAGCAATTCATACTTATATGATTATATCTGCCTTTATTTGGGTAAAGATTGGTTTGCAGTTAGGTTGATACAGTTCCTATGTATATCTTGGCAGGTAGATATTCTTTTCTTTTTATTTGTGGGAGCATGTGTTTGCATGTGTATTCACACACATTTTCCATACATCTACATAGATACACATATAGTTTATATACACATGCACATATATGTATACATACGAACATGTTTATGTGAGATAAGATGAGTTAGAATTCCTGCTCTGGATTCACAGGACCTGAAATATAATCCCTGTTCCATCCCTTACTATCTGATCTTAAACAAGTCACTCAACCTTTCTTTGTCTCAGGCTTTAATTGTCTCTTCCTGACTATTTGCACGGATCCCCATCTGGTCTCTTTGCCTCCATTCTATCTCCCACTTGAATCTATCATTCAACTCAATGCCACAGTGATTTTCCTATTTTGAGTGTCTGATCTCTGCTTCTTTGTTCAAAAACGTCACTTGCTTTCTGTAGCTTACCAAATAAAGTACAGATTCCTTCTTCTTGATTTAAGGACATCCACAGCATGGTTCTACTCTGCCTTTCCAACTGACTTTCTCGAAAACTGGCTATTTTAGTTGAGGAGTATTAGTGATTCCCTGAGCTAGTCTTTTATTCTAACAGTTCCATTGATTTGCACACACCATCTTCTTTGTCTGACATACTTGCTTCACTTTTCTACCTCTTAGAGTACTTTCTTTACTCTGAAAACCATTGTAGGTTGGCAGGTAGATTTTCAAGTGTTTTATACTGTGGTGGATGGAATTTATCTTTCTGTCTCTCCTTGCTGGATTTTGTTGCTGAGATACCGAAATGCTGCTGATGAGGATGGGTTTATTTTACATCCTGCAACTTTGACAAAGTTGTTCATTGTTTCAGTTAGTTTTTAAGTTGACTCTCTAGAGTTCCCAAAGCAACCCATCATGTCATCTGCAAAAAGTGGTCATTTTACTTACTCTTTTTATTTCTTGTTGCTATAACTAGCATTTCTAGCACTATATTGAATAACAAAGGTTATAATATAAATCTTTGCTATACACCTAATCTTACTGGAAAGGACTTTAGCTTATCCTGTTTTTAGGAAGTGCTGGCTCTTGGTTTTTTTTTACCATTTTAAGGAAAACTGTTTACTCCTGTGCTTTCTTGTGTTAGTTGCTTTTTTTTTAATAAACAGGAATGAGTGCTGTGTTTTATCAAAAGTTTTATCTGCATCTATATATAATTATATGATTATATGATACATTGATATAAACATATGATTTTTATTATTTTTGTTATTAATATGATCAATGATATTTATAGCTTTCTTCATACTGAACTAGCCCTACATTTCTGATTTAAATCCATCCTGGTCATAATGTGTAGTCTTTGTGATCTTTTGTTGTAGTCTCCTTGCTAAAAATGAAATTAAAATTTTTGCATTAATATTCACTAGGGATAGTGAATTTAATTCTCCATTTTGACTTTCCCAGGTTTAGATATTAAGACTGTATTTCTTTCATAGAAGGAATCTGGTAGGGCTCCTTTCTTGCTTACTTTTTCAAACAGTTTATGTCATATTGGAATTAGTTGTTCTTTAAATAGTTAGTAAAATTCATTTGCAAATCCATCTGCTTTTGGTCTTTTTGTTCCTTTGGGAATTCATTTATAACTTGTTCAGTTTTTTCCCCTAAGATGGGGTTAAGTACTACTCTATTCTGTTAATCTTGGCAATTTATATTTTTGTAAATATTCATCCCTAGCATTTAGATGATCAAATTTGCCTCAGAACTATCAGACTGGTTACTATGATAAAAGAGGAAAATAATAAATGTTGGAGGGGATGTGAGAAAACTGGGGCACTATTGCACTGCTGGTGGATCTGTGAACTGATCCAACTATTCTGGAGAGCAATTTGGAAATCTACTCAAAGGGTTGTAAAACTGGGCATACCCTTTGATCCAGCAATACCACTGTTAGGTCTGTATCTCAAAAAATCAATATTTTTTAAAGAGAAAAGAATCTATTTACACAAAAACATTTATAGCAGCTCTTTTTGCAGTGGCTAAGAATTCAAAATCAAGAAGATGTTCATCAATTGGGTAATGGCTAAACGAGTTGTGGTATATGAACATGTTAAAATTGATTATCTGAAATACAAAGGAAAGTGAGGGCAAAGTTACAGAGCAATCTATGACTGAATCTGCAAACCTAGCAGTTGCTTATTAAACCAGGCACCCAACTCCTCAGAGGTCAGAGACAAAAAGTGTTTCACAGAGATGGTTTTTATAACAAAAAAGAGTAATTGGAAAAAATACAGAAACTTATTTTGAACATAGTTCAATTGGACAAGGCAGGTCACCTGACTAGGCAGCTTCTCCTAGACTTTCTTAATCCTAAACTAGATGTCCTGCCCTCCAAGTGATACCTTTTGTAGTCAGGAAAGAGGAACTTAGTCAGTGGTTAACAGTCTTCCCCGCCCCCCCCACCCATCTTCTTTAGAATAGTCCATTACCCAACTTAGACTATAGCTCAAGAAAAAAGGTGCTTAACCTAACCTCTGATTAACCTTTTCCCAGCTGCCAGAAAGAATTTAGGCTCTGGTCAACCCTACTTTCTGTTAGAAAGGGGGACTTAATCTTTGGAAAAACCTTATAATCATATGATTATTTTATTCTTCTAAATTATCTGTAACCAAATGATAACTCCTTCTCAATATATCCACTAAGTCTATAGGTGAGCAAGATTTAAGAGACTACCTATGTTATTCTGGCTTAGTTTAGGGCTAGCTCTTTCTAAAGAAGGGAGCTTAATCCTATAATCAAATTAAAAATAAGTAAAAGTAACCAAAAAGAGATGATCTCTCTTTCACTTGTGGCGGAATATTATTATAAGAAATTATAAGACAAGCAAGATGATTTCAGAAAAACCTGGAAAGACTTACATGAACTGAGGCAAAATGAAGTGAGTAGAACCAGGAGAACATTGTATATAGTAACAGCAATATTGTACAATGAAGAATTATGAATGAATGAGCTATTCTCAACAACTCAATGATCCAAGACAATTCCAAAGGTCTCATGATGAAGTGTGCTATCTATCTCTAGGAAGGAACTGAAACTGTTTGAATACAGACTGAAGCATGCTATCCAATTTCTTCTTTCTTTCTTTCTTTTCTCCCTTCCTTCCTTCCTTCCTTCCTTCCTTCCTTCCTTCCTTCCTTCCTTCCTTCCTTCCTTCCTTCCTTCCTTCCTTCCCTCCTTCCTTCCTTTCCTTCTTTTTTATTGAAGTCTTCTTGTACAAAATTACTAATATGGAAATATTTTACATGATTGCACATCT
Source organism: Petaurus breviceps papuanus (assembly GCF_028583685.1). Taxonomy (NCBI): domain Eukaryota; kingdom Metazoa; phylum Chordata; class Mammalia; order Diprotodontia; family Petauridae; genus Petaurus; species Petaurus breviceps. Next base: position 30,899,587 of record NW_027185850.1, on the reverse strand, counting down.
ATAATCTATATCAGATTACTTATCATCTCAGTGGAGGGGTGGTAGAGAAGGAAGGATAGAATTTGGAACTCAAAACTTTTTTTAAAATATTTAAAATTTGTTTTAACATGTAATTGAAAAAAACCCCAAAATATCATATTAATTTTTAAATAGTTAGGCAAAATGGCTTCTACTAATTTCTTTTATATCTTCTTCATTGTTAATGTATCTTTTTCATTTTGATACTGATAATTTAGTTTTCTTCTTTTTTAATCAATTTAGTGAATGGCTGAATTATTTTTAATACAATTAATAAATTTATTTTTAGTTTTCAATATTCACTTCCATAAGATTTTGAATTAAAAAATTTCTCTCCCTCTTTCTCCTTCCCCCTCCCCAAGATGGCATGCAATCTGATATAGGCTCTACTTATACATTCATATTAAATGTATTTTCACATTAGTCATGATGTAAAGAATTAGAACTAATGGGAGGAACCATGAGAAAGAAGAAACACAACAAAAGAAAAAGAGAGCAAATAGTCTGCTTCCATCTGCATTTAGACACCAAAGTTCTTTCTCTGGATGTGGATAGCATTTTTGGCTGAATTCTTTTTTAAAGACATTAGATTTATTTGTTAATTCAGTAGGGGTTTTTTGCTTTCATTTTTGCTTAGTCTCTTTTTTGATCTTCAGGATTTTTATTTTGGTGTTTAGTTGGGAGTTCTTAAATGGTTGTTTTTAGTTTTCTTCTTTATTTGCAGTTGCAATTTGTTGATATGTGCTTTTTTCTTCTATTGATGAAAACATTTAGTGATATAAATATTCCCCTATGTTCTACCTTGGCTTCCTCCCCCAAATTTTGGCATGTTGTTTCATTGTTGTCATTATCTTTAATGAAATTGTTTCTATGACTTGATTCTTTGATTCACATATCCTTTAGGAAGAAATTCTTTACTTTCCAATTAATTCTTAACTTTTTCTTCAAAAGCTTTTTAAAATGCAATTTTGTTGCACTGTGGTTGGAAAATCATGCATTTACTATTTCTGCTTTGTGAGGTTTTTTAAAAAATGTTGTAATACATGGTTAATTTTGATGAAAGTGCCATGCTGCTGAGAAATAGGTCTACTCCTTTCTATTCCCATTTAATATTCTCCAGAAGTCTATCAAATCTAACTTTCCTAAAATTCCATTCAAGTCCTTCATTTTGGGGTGTTTTATTTTTAGTTTAGATTTATCTAGGTCTGAGAGGAAGTAAATTAGGGTCACTGGCATTCCACCAGCATTTGAAAGATCCCTTCAGTCTGGGTGAAGCCCTAGGAACCTCCAAAGCATTATTCAGGTGTTCTCTTCTTACTCTCCAGATCAGGATCCCCTCTTAGAGTTCCCACTCTCCCTCAAGAGTTTGGGTATGGGGGCAGTTAGGTGACACAGTGAAGAGAGCACTGGCCCTGGAGTCAGGAGGACCTGAGTTCAAATCCGGCCTCAGACACTTAACACAAAAACTACCTGTGTGACCTTGGGCAAGTCACTTAACCCCAATTGCCCTACCTTCCCCCTCCAAAAAAAGCAAAAAAAAAGCAACCAAATAAAAGAGTTTGGGTGTACTCTGTTATACTTTCTGTATGCCAGTTGCCTTCCCCCCTGGCTGCCCAGAAAGTCAACTACTTGATCATTTAGTCTCTGGATCCCTAGAACTGAGCATGGTGATTGGCACACAATAGATACTTAGTAAATGTTTGTGGATAATAAAAGAGACTGAAGCAGAGCTCTGAAACAATGGTACTTTATTAAAAGATCTACACTCCCCTCTAATGAAATGGATCTCAGATCTTTTCCCAGTACCTTGTTTTTACAGGGTCTGATACCCAAATATGCAAGAGGCATGGCAAAATACTGAATCTCATTGACAGATAGATCTTTGTTCTTGAGGGCCAAAAATGACATATCAACAAGGGGTTGTTCTGTGGAGGGTGAGTTTCTGGGGGAGAAGTGAGGCAATCACTGGGGGGGTGAAATTCAAACAGGGAGGGAAAGGGGCTGGCTTTATCCAGGATCCTTCTGTCTTTCATGTCTTCATGGCGAGCCTAATAGACTCCAGACACCCAGCCTTAGTGCCTAGCTGTGACCACAGACCACAGTTCAGATGCCGCCATTCCCTCAGCTGCCAAAGAAGCCTGTGTGGATGTGGGAGGGGGGAGTCCAGGACTTTGTTGAGTGATTATGGGCATCTTAGGTCTACTGTGCAATCTAGGCTGGGTCAGGGTGAGTTTTTGGTGAGCTGCTGGGACTCCTGAAAGGGGGAAACTGTGGGGGCCAGAGTTGTAGGCTGAATCTTGGGGGTCATTAGGGAGGGCCAGGCTGGGCTTCTCAAGGCTTGTCTCCAATTTCATCTTGAACTCCCAAAGCTTCCCTCTTTTTGGGTCCTCAAGAAAAGTTTGGTTCACAACATCCCAGGTTTCCAGAGAGGGAAGGGGGCAGTGTATACTCTGGGAATCATTGGGCAAAGTTGAATGTCAAAGCTCTCCCACTGGAGGGAAATAGACAAAAGTAGGCAGCAGGGTAGAATGGACAAGACATTGGACTTCAGAAGACCCAGCTTCAAATCCTTCATCAAATACCTATTGGCTATGTGACCCTAAACTGATCACTTTGTCTCTGACTTAGATTCCTCATTTGTCAAATGAAGGAGTTGGACTGGATGGACTAGTTCTAGATCTGGGTGGGGGAGTCCTTCAACTTGAGTTGGAAAATCAATGAACATTTATTAAGTGCCTACTGTGTGCCAGGGACATGGGCAGCTAAGTGGTGCAATGGTTAGAGTGTTGGGCCTGGAGTCAGGATGACTTCTCTCCCTGAGTTCAAATCTGGCCTCAGACACATTAGCTGTGTGACCCTGGTCAAGTCACTTAACCCTGTGTGCTTGAGTTTCCTCATCTGTAAAATGAGCTGGAGAAGGAAATGGTAAACCACACCAGTATCTCTGACAAGAAAACCCTAAAAGGGGTCATGAAGAGTCAGATGACTGAAAAATGACTCAAGATGTTCCTGGCACTGTGCTAGATGCTGGGGATACCAAAAGAGGAAAAAAGCAGACCTTGCCCTCAAGGAGCTTACAATCTAATGGGGGTAAATAACATGAAAGCAAAGTGAGCTATATACATGAGAAGCAGAGAACTAGAGGGAAGGCCCCCTTAGCAACAGCCTGAATTAATTGGGAGAAGCAGCCTTCCAAGCACTAGAGGGGCCCTTTGGGATTAGGACTGGGCTAAGGGAAAGGACCTTGGGCATCAGTCTGGAGCCATATCAGGGGGAGGTGGGGGGTAAATGGTGAGAGGTGCCAGCTAGTTGTGAAAAACAGTAAAAGAGGCTGGGGAAAGCTGGGGATTTCAGGAACCAGATCAGAAGTCCTAGGCTGAACAAGTCCACCCCCCTATGTCCCCCCCCCCTTGGTCCCCACCCCCCCACCCCCCCCGCTTATCCCCAGCTTTTTTCACTGTCTTTCACTATTATTCGCAACTACCCACCACCTCCCCCCCCCCGCCCCCCATCATTGTGGCTAGTAGATCAGGACTACCTCTCTTACCTGGAAAGCCTGCTACAATGGTCTTCTCTCAGGCTGAGGATTCACCTTCTCAGGCTGGTCAGACTCAGCTACTCCCTGCTCCCTCCCACCCAGCTAGCCCTTCCTTAATAGAGACAAGGCAGGAAGACCAATACCAAGGCTACTGCTAACATCCAGAGGGGAGAGATGATTCACTAGAGAGATGGCTGGTTGAGTGAGGGGACGAGACTTACATGTGATGGAGAGAGAAATAAAAAGTTGGCAATTGATCGGCTGTGGGGGCCAAGAGAGTGAGGAGTCTGAGAACCTGAGGGACTGGGAAGGTGGTGGTCCAAGATAGTAATAGGGAAGTTTGGAAGAGGATGGGATTTGGGGGAAAGGATGAATTCGATTTTGGACATGCTGAGTTTGGAATGTCTCTGGGCCATGGGGGATGTGGGACTGGACCTCTAGATCTGGAAGTCACTTGCATAGATAACCCATTGAACCCATGCGAACTGATGAGGCTACCAAGTAAAAGAGTAGAGAAAGAGGAGGACCCTGTGCTCGCCCACTGTTGGTGGGTTTGATAGGATAGGATGGGTATGATAGGATAGATGGATGTGATAGGATATGAGATGAAATGAGATGATGGTAAACCATCAAAGACCATTGAAATGGAGACAGGCACATTTAGGTGCTGTTGGGATTATGACAGAATCCAGCTCCTCAAGGGCTCAATGATGAACTGTTTTACATAAATGAAGTGGGATATCTTTACATAATAGTAAATGATGGATTCAGACCAACCTGGGAATATCCCAATAGCTTTGTATATCAGTTTGGATATGAACAGAAAAAGGATCTGATGGAAAACTGTCAATACCACATGAGGCTGACTTTTTCTTCCCTCCCCCCCCCCC
>NW_027185850.1:30873339-30895041 GCF_028583685.1 Petaurus breviceps papuanus | reverse complement strand
CTTCCTTCCTTCCTTCCTTCCTTCCTTCCTTCCTTCCTTCCTTCCTTTCCTTCCTTCCTTCCTCCCTTCCTCCCTTCCTCCCTTCCTCCCTTCCTTCCTTCCTTTCTTTCCCTTTTGGAGGGCAATTGGGGTTACGTAGCTTGCCCAAGGTTACACAGCTAGTTTTTTTTTGTGTGGGTGTTAAGTGTCTGAGGCCAGGACCCAACTCAGGTCCTCCTGACTCCTGGGCCGGAGCTTTACTCACTGTGCCACCTAGCTGCCCCCCAAGGCTGACTTTTTCAAAAGCATACAACTTAATTTCTTTTTTTTTTTTCTTTTTGGAGGGGGGAGGGCAGGGCAATCAGGGTTAAGTGACTTGCCCAAGGTCACATGACTAGTAAGTGTTAAGTGTCTGAGGCTGGATTTGAACTCAGGTCCTCCTAACTCCAGGGCTGTTGTTCTATTCACTGCACCACCTAGCTGCCCTCATACAACTTAATTCCAAAGCTGGCTTGCCTTTCATGGTTTTCTTCTGACCTTCTGTGCATTTTAATAAATGCTTTCATGGCCCTCTTGTCTTTCAGGAATGTCAGGGAAGAAGGACAGAACTCCACTCTTCCTCCCAAATGTCACACTCCTACCCCAAATAGTAAAAGAAAAACATAATCTTAGTAACAAACATGCACAGCCAAGCAAAATAAATCCCCATGGTGGCCATGTCCAAAAATTTATGCCTCCTTCTTTCCCTCTAGTCCACTGTCTTTCTCTGTCAGAAGGTAAGTGACATGCTTTATTGCAGGGACTCTGGAGTCATTGGCCAATATATTGATTAGAGTTCTTCAGCTTTTCAGAGTTGTATGTTTACTATGTTGTGTAAATTTTCCTCACTTCGCTCTGGGGCAGATCACACCAGGGATTCTCTGATTTTGATTGAAACAAATGATTGTCTCATCATTTCTTACAGTGTAAAATATTCCATGACATTCATAGAGCAGAATTAGCTCTGTCACTCTCTGTGTGATGGATACATCCTTTGGTCACACACTTTCACATTCAGCCTTTTCCTTTCCCATGGCTTCTATCTTCTGGCTCACTGAGACCTGACTTCCTCCTGATGCCGCAGCCTTCCTAGCCTCCTTTCCAATATGGCAGTATATGTTCTCCCATCCCCCACCTCACTTGCCATGGTATAGGAGTGGGATATTACTTCCTCCCCATTGTCACTTTCACACTTCCTCTATCTCCTTCACTTGGCAAGCCTTTCCTCCTTTGAGGTTCAGCCAGTCCACACTTATTGCCAAACCAAGATTCTGGTGATTGTTGTCTATACATCTCCAAGACATTTTTCTTTCCTCAATGGGTTTGGTGCTTAGCTCAGTCTTTGCACCTAAACTCCTGCTCTCAAACTAGGGACTTCCACATCCACATTGATATTTCCTCAATCTCCAAATTCCCCAACTTCCTGATTTCCCATGGCTCGCTTGTTCACCCCACCTCAGCTACACATGAAGAAGGTTAGACCCTTGGTCTTGTCATCACCTACAAGTGCCTCGCCTACATGTTCCGGAGCTCTGAAGTGTCCTCATCTGACCACAATCTACTGGTATTTTATCTCTCCCTCTCCCTTGCAACCCCAAACCTTTTTCTTCCTTCATGCCATAGCCAATCTCTCCACCCTTTGGTTCTTTCCCAGGCCATTACACCTGCAATGGTTACACTCCATCTTGACTCCTTGGTAAGGCCATTTTACTGTCTCCTTCTCAAGTTCTTTGCTCCCTTATTCTATTCAAGATCTTGTCCTGCCAAACCTTAGCCTTGGAGTGTTGAATGTTGAATGAAGCTAGAGAAAATCATGAAAACATGCTGAGTCCACTACAAATTTGTGTTTCATAACCTCAACTTGGCCCTTACTGCTACAAGGCAATCCTTTTACATCCCCCTAATTGACTCAGTGGATAGAGTCTGGGCCTGGGGTCAGGAAGACCCAGATTCAAATCCAGTATTAGACATTTACTAGCTGTGTGACCCTAGGCAAGTCACTTAACCTCTGTGTGCCTTCATTCACTGGAGAAAGAAATGGCTAACCATTATAGCATCTTTGCTAAGAAGACCCTAAGGACAGTATTGGTGTACTATGGTCCACAGGGTGACAAAAAGTTGGACACAACTGGATGACTGAACAAATTGACTCAGCACCCCATCTCACTCACCACTGTGGCTTTCCCTGATGTTTTTATCCTTCCCAAACCTCCAATAGTGCATCTTTCTCTTCCCTTCTCAGCTGAGAATTTTATCTCCTATTTCCCTGAAAAGATTGAAGCTCCCTCTCTCCCCCCCTTCCCCCTCATCTTGCATCACTCAGGTGATTTCCCTCACTATTTCCTCCTCCACCCTTGTCTCACAGGAAGTGGCTTCTTGCCAAGGCAATTCCATCATCCCTCCCTTCTCACTTCAATCTCATCTTGTGCACTTGCTGCTTTCCCTACTGCCTACAAACTTGCCCATGTCCACTCTCATCCTCAAAAGCTTTCAGTTGATATATTCATCCTCACTAGCTACAGCCCTGTATCTCTCCTCCCTTTTGGAACTAACCTCCTTGAGAAGACCATTGACAACAGGAGCATCCACTGCCTCTCCTCTCACTCTTGACTCTCTGTAGTCTGGCTTCCGACCTCATCATTTAATGGAAACTGCTCTCTCCAAAGTTACCAGTGAGCTTTTAATCGCCACATCTAATGGTCTTTTCTCAATCATCCTTCTGACCTCTCTGCAGCCATTAAAAACCACTCGTCCCTAGGTCTGTGTGATGCTGCTCTCTCCTCATTTTCCTATCTATCTGATTACTCCTCAGTCTCCATAGAAGTCATTCCAGCTAACTGTAGGTGTCTCCCAAGACTTTTTGTTTTGCTTTCTGGGGGACAATTGGGATTAAATGACTTGCCCAAGGTCACACAGCTAGTTTTTGTGTTAAGTGTCTGAGGCAGGATTTGAACTCAGGTCTCCTGACTCCAGGGCCAGTGCTCTATTCACTGCACCACCTAGCTGCCCTTTCTCTCAAGGCTTTGTCCTGGGTCCTCTTCTCTTCTCCCTTTATACTACTTCACTTGATGATCTCATCAGCCCCGGTGGATTCAAGTGGATTCAATCATCATTTCTATGCACATGATTCTCACATCTCCTTTTCCAGCTCTAACCTCTCTCTCGACCTCTGTCTCACATTTCCAACTGCCTATATCTCAAAACTTACTATTCCATGGACATCTCAAACTCATTGTGTCCAAAACTGAACTCGTTATCCACCCCCCCTCCAAACTCTATCTCTTCCTAATTTCCCAGCTTCCCTATTGCTGTTGAGAGTACTGCTATTCTCCCAATTACCCACTCACAATCTTGCTGTTATCCTTGACTCCTCACTCTGTCTCCCTCCCCATATTCAATCTGCTGCCAAAGTTTGTCAATTTTACTTTCACAACATCTCATGTATATATCCCTTTCTCTCCTTTGATACTGCCACCACTCTGGTACAGGCCATTGTCACCTTACACAGTGAGAGAAATGATTACTTCTTCCACATATTAATAATCAATTACTAAATTAGGACCAGGATTTTTTCAGAAGCCTGTAAGCTGATCAATCTCTGAAGGATGTTACTGATAATGAGATTGGATTAACTTTATTAACAATCATGTTCAGACCTCACCCAGGTGGGGAAGCCCATTGTGGCCCACTCAAGTAAGTTCAGAATGGAGGCAGAGCCTTTGTCTAGATTGCCTAAGGCTGGGAGTGGTCTGGGTATAGAGATAGTCTTTGTCCAAGGGTGACATGATGTCACCCTCTCAGCCCTTCATTGGAGTAAGCCCACTTCTCATTTTAATTTTCATTCTCTCATTGAATTGCTAACCAATCAGAGTTGATTGCCACCTTCTGGAACACCCACTTTTCCAAGGGCATATAAGCCATCAGCCCACCACCATGAGGGTCTTTGGTATTTGAAAGTGCCACTGACCTCTTTTATTAATAAAATGCTAGCATTATTATTAAAATGATTACTTACCCAGAAAATATGTCTTGAATATTTTAAACATCAAAACAGACTTTTGCTAGTTGGTCTGCCTACCACAGGTCTCTGGACCTCAGAGGTCAAGTTGATGTTCTTTAAGTGAGGGTGATATCATTTTCCTCAATAAACTCTAGTGGCTCCCTATTACCTCTAGGACCAGATATATACTCCTCTATTCAAAGCCTTCCATAACCTACCCCTTCTTACCTTTCTAAGTTTCTTACACATTCAGTGCCATTGGCCTTCTTCTTTCTGTTCCTTGAATGTGACATTCCACCTATCAACTCCAGGCATTTTCACTGGCTGTATCAGATAACTGGAATTCTCTCTCTTTCCTAGCTTCCTTATCCTCTTTGAAGTTCCAGCTAAAGTCCAATCTATCTTCTAAAAGAAGCCTTTCCTGATCTTTAATGCTAGTATACCTTCTCCCTGAGTTTGCCTCCAGTTTATCCCATATATAGCTCATTTGTGAAGAGGGTTAGGGTTGCTCTGGAGACCCCAAAATACCAACATGCTGGGTCCTGCCAAATGAATTCGACTCAAGTCTTCTCTCAGTCAAAGAAAAGTAAAGTTTATTAAGAGTTCCCTTGCATTAGACACAGAATAAGTCTGTGCTAGGTCATTCTATAGCACTCTCACAAACATGAAGACAAGACAGTGTCTTATATACCGAAGGTTGTGGGAGGAATCTAGGGATGGTCTAGGGGAGGATTTTGGGGAGGGTCTTCAGGAGTACTTAATTAGGTCAATGAGTGATTAAGGGTGGGAGGCCACCTGAAGACTACAGACAATGGTGGGCTAGGACAGTTCAAGGGTGGATTGATATTTTGATAGGCTCAAGGGTGGGAACAGAGGGTGGGATGTCTAGTAAAGGAGGATTGGGTTCAGCCACAATGTAAGGCTTATTGCCTCATGCAAATGCCTCATCAAATGAGATGATTTAATCAGAGTTCAAGAGGGGTTCCCAGAGCCTGTACCTCAAGGACTCAAGGAGAGGTCAAGGGGTCTTCCAGAGACCATACCTCATCATTTTGTACATTGTTTTCATGTTGTATCCTCCATCAGATTGGGAGCTCCTTGAGAGCAGGTACTGTCCTTGGCCTTTCTCATGTATGCCCAGTGCTTAGTGTAATGCCTGGCACATAGAATGTCCTCAATAAATGCTTATCAACCGATTTCCCATTCTTTGCTACCACAAAAATGTTACTATAAATATTTTTGCATATGTGGCTCTTTCTCACCTTTCTTTGATCTCTTTGGGGCATTAGTGAGCCTGTGGACTTGTCTTCCTGCCTTAAGTCTTCACCCACTCCAATTCAATCTCCGCTAAGCTTCCAAAATCATCTTCCTAAAGCTCTGAACCATGTTACCTCCTCCCCTTTCAATAAACTACGGTGATTCCCTATTACTTCCTGGATCAAATATAAATCCACTTTGGTTTTTAAAGCCTTTCATAAATTGGTCCCTTCTTTTCTTTCCAGTCTTATTCCCTGCTTATTTACTCTGCATTCCCTCTACTCTCTAATCCAGTGACACCAGACTCTTGGCTGATCTACAAACAAGACCCTCTATCTCTTGGTCCTGAATATTTTCTCTGGCATTTTCCCTTTGCCTGGAATGTTCTTCCTCCTCATCTTTACCTCCTGGCTTTTCTGATTTCTTTCAAGTGTCAGCTAAAATCCCACCTTCTACAAGAAACTTTTGCCTAGTTTTCTTTAATGCTAGTTAGTGCCTTCCTTCTGTTGATTATGTACCATCCATCCTGTCAGCAGCTTGTTTATTTATTTGTTTATTCATGCATTCATTAATTTATTTTTAAAGCAATCGGGGTTAAGTAACTTGCTCAAGGTTACACAGCCAGTTATTTTTGTGTGGGTGCTGAATATCTGAGGCCAGAACTGATCCCAGATCTCCTCACTCTGAGGCCGGCGCTCTTACTGATCAGTAGCTTGTTTTTTCACACAGTTATCTACATCTTTACCATTTGGTTGTAAACTTTTTGAAGACAGGGATTGCTTTTCACCATTCTTTATATCCTCAGCACTTAGCATAGTGTCTGACCCATAATAGACACTTAATAAATGTTTGTTGACTTTTTTTCCATTTTTGTTAACTTTGCCAGTTTTATGGGTGTGAAATGTAACTTCAGAGATGTTTTCATTTCCATTTACCTTAATTATTAAATGATTTGGTATTTTTTCAAATGGTAGGTGATAGCTTGGAGTTTTTCCTTTGAGAACCATGTGTTAGTATCCTTGAACCACTTATCTATTGGGGAATCAATGACTCATTCTTATTTATTTGAATCAATTCCTTATATATGTTGAATATCCTAGGAAGCCATTGTAATGATTTTTTTAAACAATTAGATAACTTTCCCTTCTGATTTTCTCTACATTGATTTTGTTTATGCAAAAAAATTTCAATTGTGCATGACTGAAATTTTTCACTCACCCTTCTATGATTCCCACTTTTCTTGTTTGGACATGAACTCTTCCTGCCATCATTACAAAAGGGATTTTTCCTCTTGTTCTTCTAATTCATTTATGATATAATCTTTCCTTTCTTTTCTCTTTTTTATCCAGTAGCAAAATGTATTTATTATTATGGCTTTGTAGTACAGTGTGAGATCTGGCACTGCTAGGCTCCCTTCCTTCCCACTTTTTTTTTCATTTTTTTCCCTTGAGAATCTTATTTTGTTCCTCTAGCTTAATTTTATTATTTTTTTCTAGCTCTCTAAAGTAATCTTTTGGTAGTGTGATTGGTATGGAACTAAATACAAAAACTAATTTAAGTAGTATTGTCATTTTTATTATATTGGCATAGCCCAAGCAAGAGCAATTAATCTCTAGAGTGTTTTGTAATTGGATCCATGTACTTTCTGCATTTGTCTTGCTGTAAGTAGATTTTTTAACAATAAATTTTTATTCTTTTAGTTTTTACATCATCAAAGTTTCTCCTCCTTCTCTTTCTAGAGAGCTATCTCACATAACAAATAACTTTATTAAAAGAAAAAGAGGAAGTGGAGAAAAAAATCAGCAAAATTAATCAACATATTGAAAAAATATGCAATGTACCACATCTGTGGACTTCCCACCTCTGCAAAGGAATGGGGTGGGGTGTCTTTTCATTTCTCTTCTTTGGGACAAATTTGTTCTTTGTAACTTTTCAATAGTAACTTTTTTTTAAAGGGGGTTTATTGATATTTCTTTTTTACATCATTATAACTCCCTCCCCCCCCATCCTTCCCCTTCTCCCATGTAACAAATAGTTTTTAAAGATTATAAAGGAAGAGGAAACAATTAGCATAATTGTTGATTCATTTTTTTTTCAGTCATGTCCGACTCTTCATGACCCCATCTGGGGTTTTCTTGGCAAAGATACTGGAGTGGTTTGCCATTTCCTTCTCCAGTTCATTTTACATAAAAGGAAACTGAAGCAAACAGGGTTAAGTGACTTGCCTAGGGTTGCACAACTAGTAAGTGTTTGAGGTAGAATTTAGATGAATCTTCCTGATTCCAAGCCCAGTATTCTATCTACTGAGCCACCTAGCTGCCTAAACTGATCCATACATATAAAAGAAAAAAATTCTGAAAATATGTACCATGGACAGCTCTTGTTGACCTTTTAGCGCTGCAAAGGGATGAGTTGATGAGGTCTTCCCCTATCCCTTTGGTTGAAGTAGGACTGTTCTTTATAATTTGGAAACATTACTTTTTTTTTTTTTTTCATGATTGGTCTTTTTGTTTACACTGTTGTAATTTTTAATGTATATATATATTTTGGTTCTGCTAACTTCACTCTGCATCAGATCATATAGCTCTTTCCAAGTGTCTCTGTATTCATCACACACATAATTTCTTATAATACTATTCTATTACATTCATGTGCTACAATTTCTTTTTTGCGGTGAATCCCCAATCAATGGGCATGCTGTTGTTGTTATTTAGTAGATTGGTCATGTCTGATGCTGAGTGACCTTATTTGGGATTTTCTTGGCAAGGATACTGGAGTGGTTTGTTATTTCCTTCTCCAGCTAGTTTCACAGATTTGAAAATGAGGCAAACTAGTTAAATGACTTGCCTAAGGTCACACAGTTAATAAATGTCTGAGTCTGGGTTTGAAATGGTAAGCCTGGCACTCTAACCACTTTGCCACCTAGCTGCCAACAATAACAAAAAATACCCCCCAATCAATGGGCATCTACTTTGTTTGCAATTTTTTACTATCACAAAAAGTACTGCTTTAAAAGAATTTGGGATATACAGGAAATTTCTTTTTTTTATCAATGGCTTGTAATGGAATCTCTGGGATAAAAGGTGTGGACAGTTTAGTCACTTTTATTTGCATAATTCTGAATTGCTTTCAATAATGATTATAGTGATCCACAGTTCCACCAACAATGTACTAGTATGCTTATGACCCATCCAACATTTACTATTCCCATCTCTTGTCATCTTTGCCAATTTGCTGGGTATGAGATGAAAGCTCTGGATTGTTCTGATCTGCATTTCTCTTATTAGTGATTTGGAGCATTCTATCTCATGGTTGTTAATAGTTTGCAATTCTTTTGAGAATTTTTTGTTTAAATTCTTTGACTGTCTCTGTTGACAAATGTCTTTTGGTTACATGTTTTCTTGTGTATATATATATATGTATATATATATAAATATATCGACATATATGTAAATTATCTAGATATCTTGGACACCAAACCTTTATCTGAGGACAATTTTTTCCCCCAATTCATCAACTTCACTTCTTATCCTAAATGCATTAATTTTGTGCAGAAGTTTTTTAGTTTCATGTAATCAGTTATCTTTTATAATTGTTTCTATGAGTTGTCTGAGAAATGTGTGTATGCATATATATGTATGTATACACACATAATATATATGTATATGAATAAAATCTCCCACTTACCACTCTGAGAAGTATATAATCTGCTTCTCTTCTAATTTTTTATGCAATGCATCTTTAGCATTAAGGTCACATATTCATTTAGAATATACCATGCAACACGGCTAAAGATGTTGATCCAAGACTAATTTCTGCCACACCGTTTTCCAGTTTTCCCCCAAATTTTTATTAAATAGGGAATTCTTTCTCAAGTTTTGTGTTTTCTGGTTTATCAAACTCTGGGTTACCGAGTTTCATTGACTCTAATTCTCCCTTCCCTTGTCCATTTTACTGATCTACTTTACTATTTTTTAAAGCAATACCAGATTATTTTGATGATTACTCCTTTACTGAGATTTGGCATGGTTTTTTTTTGTTTTTTAATATGATTAATTATGTTTGTTTTCCTGATGTTGAACTATCCTTATATTCTTGGTATACACTTATCTTGGTCATATTTTATGAGTTTTTGGATGAATTGCTATAGTCTATTTGACAGGATTTTACTTAAAACTTTGACTCACCATTCAATAATGATATTGGTTGGTATATCTCCTTTGACCTTTCCTGCCCTCATTTAGATATTAGGATTATATTTGTCTAATAAAAGGAGTCTGCTAGAACACATTTCTCAATTTTTGAGAATAATTTGTATAGTATTGGTACTAATAGTTCTTTAAAAGTTGGATAGAATTTTCTTGTCAACATACCAGAACAGTATTCTGCTGTGCCCCCAACACCCCACCACCTTTTCCCTTAGGTAGTTGCATTACAGCTAGGTCATTTTCCTTTTCTGAGATTAGATAATTGAAGATCTGTATTTGGTCTTTTGCCAGTTTGGGTATTTTATATATTGAGTTTTACTCTACTGCTTTTATGTTCTCATTTTTGATACATGTAATTGTGTATAGTAGTCTGATAATTATTTTTATTTCTTCTGGTTTTGTTATGGTTTTATCTTGTTTGTTTGCTATTACATTTATTTGATTTCCTGCCCTTTTCTTTTTAATAAGATTGGCTAAAGATTCATCAGTTTTATTAGTCCTTTCAAAGGGTCAGATTTTAGTTTTATTTATAATTTCAATAGTCTATTTGGCTTCCAGCTTTTCTATTTCTCTAATTTTCAGCTTCTATTCCTTTGTGATTATTTTGGATTTGTTTATTGTTGTATTTTGAATTTTGAAAATACATTCAGTTTATTGATTCTCTCTTGTTTGTTGTTAGTATATATTTTTAGAGATATAGTCCCCCCCCCCCCAGGACTACTTTAGCTACATCTCAGAAAATCTGATATGCTGATTCGTCATTTATAATGGTTTTTTCACATAATTACTATTTCTATGATTTGTTCTTTGAGTCACTCATTATTTAGAGTTTCATTACTCACTCTCCATTTGGGCCTTTGTCTTTCCTTTATACACCCTGAACTTATTACTATTTTTATTGCAAGCTATGATATGTAAAAGTTTTGTTGACTATTTTTATATTTTAATATTTACATAATCTATCTCTCTCCACCATGGGAGTCTGCCCACCACTGAATCAAGATTCCCCCCTTTCTTTGCTCCTGTTTCACTTCCTCCCTTTGCCACCTCACTCTATAGCTCCCCTTCTTTCTGACAGACTACAGGAATTATTTTCCCTTCATGGTTTACTATTGTACTATACATGGTTTGCTGTGTATCTTACACGTTTCTCTCTTCCTTCTCTCCACCCTTTAATATGCCTTCCCTTTCTATAGTTTAATCCTACACAACAGTGATTTTCTCGTAGGCCAATTGTTGTAAAGTCCATTATTCCTTCTATTTAGGAAGAAATCTCTTACTGGTGCTTCTGCTGTTTTGTTGCTGTTAGTCCCATTAGTGTCTTTCTAGGATAATTTATTTTCTTATCTGTGCCTTCCAAGCTTTACTTTTTTGTTTTTATATGTTTACCTTTCTTGTGTTTCTGTTGTGTGTTTGCAAAGCAAATCATTTGCTCAGCTCATTTTCTTTGTAGTAATACGTCCAATGACTCTTAAAACTTAATACCCTGCTTTTTCATTAATGATTAGATTCACATTTGCAAGGCATTTCACCTTAGGTTGCCTCTTGAGCTCCTTTGCTCTTTGGAGCATGCTATTCCATTTTTCACTTTCTAGTGGGTGCAGAATAGTCTTGAGTCATTCATATTTCCTCTCCTTTATATTTCAAGGAGTTTCTCCTGGCGATGTGTTAAATTTGTTGTTTGTCGTCGGAATTCTTAAATTTAACCAGATATTTCTTGGAATTTGGGGTATAGGATTTTTTTTTTATCCCCTGGAGGCTACCTGTGTATTCTTTCAATTGGTACTGTTTCCTGTGTTCAGAAATTCTGGATGGTTTTAAATAACTAATCCTTGCATTACAGATTCGGGCTTTTACTTGTGTTCTTTTGGGACAGCTATGATCCTTAAGTTGTCTTTATGCATGCTGTCTTCAAGAGCAGTTTGTTATGTTTGGAGAGGTAACATGTTTTCTTTGAACATTGTTGCCTTTTCCTTCACTTCAGCCAGATTGTCTTTCACTTCTGTGTATTTATGTTCTCAATCAGTTCTCTTTTGTTTCTTGGGAGAGAATACTTACTGTGAATTCAAGTTTCTCTATTATTCCAAACATTTCTGCTGTCAAAGCCATAAATTCTGCTTTTGTGATTCTTATTTTTCTCTTGAACCCTTCAGAATCATTCTTCTCTGTTTTCATGCTCTTTTAGGACTCCATGAGGTCTTTGGCCTCATCAGGTGTTGATTCATTTTTCTTTATCCTGCAATAGTTTTTCTAAGATATTTGTACTGATTTAGATGTCCTGGAAGCTATCTACCCTTCTGTTATTTATATTTCCCCTACTGATTTATCTGCTTGTGCTCAAGGTTTTTAGATAAAAAAAAAGTTTTATTTTTAGTTTTGAATTCTCCCTTTCTCATTTCCCCTCCCCCATCCACTCAGAAAGCAAGAAAAACAAAACCCCTTACAAATGTGTTTACTCAAGCAAAACAAAACCTGTATTAGATGTAAAAAAACAACACATGCTTCAATCTGTACCTTGAAGCCATCATTTCTCTATCCAAAGATGGCTAGCATGTTTCATTACTAGTCCTCTGGAACTATGGTTGGTTTCATTGTGTTGATTATAGTTCCTAAGTCTTTCCAAATTGTTTATCTTCATAGTACTGTTATCATATAAATTATTCTCCTAGATCCATCATTTCATTCAAGTCTTCCCAGGTTTTCCTGAAACCATCCCCTCCATCATTCCTTATAGTACAATAGTATTCCATTACATACACATACCATAACTTGTTCAGTCATTCCCTGGTTGATTGGGCACCCCCTCAGTTTCTAATTTTCCCCATTATGAAAAGAGTAATATAAATATTTTTGCACATATAGGTCCATTTTCTCTTCCTTTGATATCTTTGGGGAATAGACCTAGCAGTGGTATTGCTGGGACAAAGGGTATGAACTGTTTAATAGGTTTTTGGACATGTGTTCAAGATCTTTTAACTGAGTTTTCTTCTTCCTGAGCTCTTTGGTAATTTCAATCATTTTCTTTCATATTCTCCTGTCACTTACTTTCTGATTCTTTGCCCTATGAGTACAGAGCCCCTAAGAGATAAACCTCAAAGCTGTCTCAACCTTCCCCCCCCCCCCCATTCTGGAAAATTCACTTTTCTATGGCTTAAGTCCCTGCTTAGGTTGACTTCTTGGGGGACAGAGCTGGTCCTGTCTGGATATCAGTATCCCCCTGGTCTTAATTTTCTGAATCAATCCACACAGTGACTTTCACTTTCTATACATTCATCTCCTCCATTTAGAGGGTGGGTAGGAGTTGAGTTCTGCTGCTTGTTTCCATAGAATGAAGGAGATGAAGGCAAGTGCAAAATTTGTTGAAAGAAACTTCAGCCCAGGAATAAGGAAATTGAAAAGTGGATCCCTAGAGCACAAGCTTGAGCCCTATTGTGCCACCCTACCAAAATGCAGGGGCTGGTAGGGGAGTGAGTGCTAAATGACTCCAGTAGGGATTAGCCTTTTTTACTGTTAATTCATAGGATTGTAACCCCTTCAGCATTCTTAGTGCCTTTGCCTGTGGATGCATCGGCAATAATTAGTTTACCTGTTCTTCATATTTCCTATGAGACTGGGAGGAGATGGGATTATGAAGGTTCAAGGGGATCAGAGAAAAAATCTCATCCTTCAGTTTTGGTCACATAACCCCAAAGACACTTGGGAAATATCTTGGATATTTCATGCATTCTGTAGATTTTGCATGGAATTTCTCTTATCTCTTCTCACCAAGTTTGTTGGTAGTATATAGAATGTGATCTCATGATTTGTGTGGGCTTTTTTTTTTTTTTGCAGGGGGAAGGGCAGGGCAATTGGGGTTAAGTGACTCGCTTAAGGTCACATGGCTAGTGTTAAGTGTCTGAAGTTGGATTTGAACTCAGTTCCTCCTGACTCCAGGGCCAGTGCTCTATTCACTGCACCACCTAGCCACCCCAAGTGAGGGTTTATTTCATATCTTGCTATATTCTGTTACTTTGCTGAGGTTATTGCTTCAGTTATTGTGGATGACTCTGCAGGGTTCTCTATGAAGACCATCATATCATCTGCTAAAGAAAAAACAAACTTGCCTCTTTGCCTATGATTATTCTCTCAATTTCTTTTTTTCTTGTCTTACTGCTATAGCTAGCATTTCTTGCACTATGTTAAGTGATACTGGTTATAATGGAAATCTTTGCTTTACTCCTGATCTTATCAGAAAGGTCTCTAGTAATTGCCATTACATATTTTCCTGGCTCCATTTTAAATAAATACTATTTATCATATTGATGAAAGGTGTATTCATTTATTCCTTTTTTTTTTTTTAAAGAGAAATATTTAGTGACAGAAGTGTCAAATTCCCTGAGAGGAATTTGATCTTTTTTTTAAGAGAAATGTTTAGTAATAGAAGTGTCAGATTCCCTGAGAGAAGTTAAATGCTTTTGTACCAGATTAAAATATAATTGGAAACTATTTAGCAAAAGAAATAAAAATATAATAAAATATGTTAATTTGTGGTTCCTAAGTCAATATTTGACACCACTGGTTGGTAATGTTTTTTGTCAAGTTTTTTTCTGAATCTATTGATGCAATTTTGTGATTTTCATCATTTTTGTTATAAATATGCTCCATTATGTTTATAGTTTTTCTAATATTGAGCTGTTCTTATAGTCTGTATATAATCCTATAGACCGGTTGTTTTTTCCTTTTTCTCAAAGGAATGAGGAGAGGGAAAGAAGGAACCTTTAGACTGATTGAAAAAAAAAATAAAACCTATCTGGTTATAACATGTATTATTTTGATATGTTGCTATAATCTCTTTGATCATACTTCACTTTAATTATCTGCATCAATTTTGAATAGAGATATTGTTCTATAGTTGCTTTCTTTGATTTGCCTCACCCTGGTTTAGGTACCCAAATCATATTTATTTCATAAAAGTCATTTGATAGGATTTCTTCTTTTCCTATTTTTTTTCCACTTTATGTAACATTGGACTTCGTTGTTCTTTGATGGTTTGATTGATTTCACTTGTAAATACAAATTGTCCTGGTGTTTATTTTCTTTGGAAGTTCATTTGTGACTTGTTCAATTTCTTTTTTTTCTGAAATTAGATCTTCATCCATACAAATCAGTTTTGCAGGCACATAATTGCACAAAATTGTTTCTAATAATTTCTTTTATTCTTCAGTTGCTGTGATTTTTTTCTTTTTTTTGGACAATTTGGATTACTTCTCTCTTTTAAAAATCAGGTGAATTAATAGATTATCTATTTTATTTTTCCTTAAAATAGCTTTTACCCTTATTTATAATTCAGTGGCTTTTTTGCTTTAAATTTTGTTAATTTTTTTATCGTTAGAATTTTTATTTTTACACTATTTTGACTCGAAAATTCTTGCTGAAGGAAAGTTTTCTTCCTTGCTGAAGGAAGCCTAGAAAGCCAATAGGCAGAAATGAGAAAGAGGGAAGAGTAAGAAAGATTGGTCATTGAAAAGCCCGAGTTGGGAGATGGGGGGTTATTTTTTGAGAAGCAGTGTTGCAGAATCATAGATTACAAAGAGGGGAGTAACGTGTAAGAAGACTATTAAGGGACGGAGCTTTAAAAGTCAAATGGAGGGCTTTATATGTGATCTGGGAGGTGATAGGGAGCTACTGGCATTTATCAGGTAGGAAGGGTGCCATGGTCTGATCTGTGCTTTAAAGATAAATTTGCCGGCTGAGTGTCAAGGATCGGAGGAAGGCAGACCCATCACAATGATGCAAGCCAGAGCTGATAGGGGTGTGCACAGAAGGGGGACAATACCCAAGGAGAGAAGGGGGCGCCCCAAAAGTAGGTGCCCTCCATCCTAGGTTCCCTCCTTTCCCTCACTACTCAGCCTTCTCCAATTTGGCCTCAGATGGCATCCTTCAGGTGAAATTACCCTCTGGTCTTTTTGTGGCCAGGTCAGTTTTACTGGAGCCATACCCACATTATGCCCATAACTGTGCAGGTTTTCCAACATTCTTCGGTGGGCCCCCTTGGTGAGCTCGCCCACTCCCAGGGGTGGGAGCTTTTGGAGGCATGCTCTCCACCTCTTCCCTGGGCTTCGGCCCTGGATCACCAGCTGCCTCGTGGCCCTCTCCGTCCCGGGGCTCTTCCCAACCCCTCGTTTTCGCTCCCCAAACTCTCTACACTCGTGCCTCGTTTAGCGTCCTCCTGGCTGAAATGGGGCGCTCTTCCATTGACGCCAGGTCCGTCGCTCAGGCCGCCCGGTCCCCGAGGGCCCCTCCGCCCCACATTACGGACAGTGCGGCTTCCAGGGGACATTCCCGAGAGCTCCAGGAGGAAGGGGACGAGGGCAGGGTGACTATCCCCCCTGCCCCACGGCCCAGGACCTCTGCCCGCCCCAAGAGGTGCCTTCTGGCCCTGGCCCTGACCCCGCGGCTCGGACCCTGGTCGATGCCTCTTTTCTTGCTTCTCCAGGTTCCGAGTTTCTCCCCACTCCAGGACATCCGGGATTTCCCTCACGCCGCGGGCCTAAAGCAGTCACTCCCCCGCTCACGCACTGCCAGTAGCTCCCATCGGCCCCACGGCTCCCCTGGCGGCCCCCGCCCCTCTCAGCGTCAGAGTCTGTGCACCTGGGTAAGCTCCGGGCCAGGATGCGTGTGGGGGTGGGGGCGCTTCAGCTTCGCACACAGGCCCCACCGAGGAACCTCAAGCACACAGTAGGCGCTCAGCAAAGGCTGGGGTGGCTAGACTGAGGGTTCGAGGGGCGGGGCGCGCGTGGGCTCTGCCTCTTGCGCAGCCGCAGCTGCCGCTGGTGTGTGCGCTCGCGACCGTACCCAGAGGCGCGCCCGTACCGGAAGTGGTCCGGCCGGGCCGGTTAGGCGGTGACTCTACACAGCCGGAAGTCGGAGCCTGCGGCGCCGGGAGGCGGCGGTGGCGGCGGCGGCGGCGGAGGGAGGAGGGAGGAGGAGGGGCCGGGGCCGAGCTCAGGCCCGAAGAGTCCGAGGGCCGCCATGGCGACAGGTGCCGACGTTCGCGACATTCTGGAGTTGGGCGGGCCCGAGGGCGATGCGCCGGGGCCCATCAGCAAGAAGGACATCATCAACCCGGACAAGGTGCGTCTGCGCCTGCGCGGTCGGGCGGGGCGGGGGCTGAGGGGTGTGGCCAAAGCTGCCTGCAAGCCCGAATGCGCCTGCGTGTTGTGGGGCCTCCCGGCCCCTGGACGGGGCGGGACCTTTGCGCCTGCGCCCTGTGGTGGGGCGGGGCCGAGAGAAGGGGCGGGGCTTCTGAGCATCCTCCTGGACTTACCCCAGGCCTGCTGGAAAGCCAGGCTGCCAAGGGAGATAGTGAGCTCCCCATTTCTGCAGGGCTCCAAGCAGACGCAGGCTGACCCCTGCTCAAGTGGGGGCCAGTCTCCATGCCTTTTGAAGGCCCTTTCAGCTCCTGTGCAGGAGGGGCTGATGGCAAAGGTGGGGCTGAGGTTAGGGGCTGGGGGAGCCAGGTTGGAGGGATGGGGGGGGTTCCCTGGCCTGGTCTCTCCACTTGAGTCTTGGTCCCTCCATAGAAAAAGTCCAAGAAGTCGTCAGAGACGCTGACTTTCAAGAGGCCAGAGGGCATGCACCGTGAGGTCTACGCTCTGCTCTACTCCGACAAAAAGCAAGTGGATTTACCCCTTTGCCTCCCCCTCCCCACTACTCCTAGCTCCATTCCCCTTATCCTCCCTGATGGACTGAGATGCCCAGGTTTCACCTCTCCTACCTGCCTAAGGCTTCTTCAGGGCTGGACTTGGGGGTCTCCTTTTAGTCTCATCCAGATATGGGACAGCCTTTTGAGGCTGTCTTGTCATGCTAAGGCTAGGCTTCTCTCCCCACTCCTGTACACATAGCTGTTCCCTTTCAGGGAGTTGGATAGAGGGAGCAAGGAGGGTTCATGGGGTGTCCCAGGGGTTGGCCTATAATCATCCTCCCCACTTCCTGGCAGGGATGCACCCCCCCTGCTCCCCAGCGATACAACCCAAGGATACCGCACAGTGAAGGCCAAGCTAGGGTCCAAGAAGGTACGACCATGGAAGTGGATGCCTTTCACCAACCCTGCCCGAAAGGATGGGGCCATGTTCTATCACTGGCGACGTGCAGCTGAGGAGGGCAAGGACTATCCATTTGCCAGATTCAATAAGGTGAGGCTTCCCTGCTGCTGTGCTCACTGGGCCTGGCTCTCATAAATGTTCTGGGCTGGCTCTGATTAGGCCCATCTAAACATTTGGTTTGGCCCAGCAGGAGTAAAAGACAAGAGCAAAATAGTTTGGTTTTACACAACTCCTAGTCTTTGGAGAGGTGTCACCAAGGGGCAGTACAAACTTAAGGCTAGGGGAAGGCCCAGGAAGGAAAGGTCATTTGTAGTGGGTGATTTCCATGAAAGCTTCCTGGAGGAGGTGGTTTTTGAACCGAGTCCTCAGGCTCGGGGAGGATCTGGCACAGGGGGTGGGCTGAGCTCCTGAAGTGGAGGAGCCCCCAGAGCCGAGATGTGGAGACAGCAGTACAGGGGAGTGTGTGGGTGGGCCTCTTTTGGAAGCTGTTGGCTGGAAAGTCATGTAAAGCAAGACTGGGAAGGTCAGATCTGCAGGTGACTGGGGTCCTTCACTGCTGGGTCCAGGATTGGAGCTTGCTTTGAGGAGGTGACTGGGAGCCACAGCAAGATCTGGGGTCCTGAGCAGCGATAGAGGAGGTTCTTCTTTAATCCTGGCATCTTGTATCCAGATCTCTTGGAACCTCAGAGGTCATTGTCTCCAACTCTATCATTTTGCAGATGAAGAAACTGAGGGAGATGAAATGATTTGCCCAGAGTCACCCAGGTAGTGTGTGTCAGTGGGAAGAACTGAGCCCAGGACTTCTGCCCCCCAATCACCACACCAGCAAGGTCTGCACAAGGGAGATTTACCTTGCATCCTTCTATGGATGGATTGGACTAGGGAGGCAGGGCTGGTAGTGAGGCCTGAGGGAAGCCACCGCAGAGTCCAGGCAGGTGGCAGAGAGTGCCCAGACTGAACCGGTGGCTGTGAGGGAAGGAGACAGACCTAGCAGAAGGACAGGATGTAGTGGCTGACTGGACGTGAGAGAGGAGAGAAGAGGGAAAGTCTCCCTTTGCTCTTCATTCTCTTATCCCAAGCTGAGGTCCATGTCTCAGATTTTACAGACAAAACTGAGGCCGTTTTCCACAAGCTCCCTCCTCTTCCTCCTCATACCCTGTCCCTCAAGTGCCTTCTTCCACTCTCTCCTCCTTTACCCCTGTCTCACATGAAGAGGTGGCCTCACTCTTGACCAAGAACTCTATTTCTTTAAGAGACCCCATTCCGTCCTGTCTCCTGTCTTTTCATCCCCACTCTTAACTAGTTTTCAGTTATTTCCTGTCTACTGGCTCCTTCCTTTCTGTCCACAAACATGCTCATGCTTCCCCTGCCCTGAAAAGACCATCTCCATCCCCACTGCCTCTGGTGCCTTTGGGGGCCAGGCTCTGTGCACTGAATGCCACAGTTCTTTTCAGTATTAGGTCTCTGTGTTCTGGCTTCCATCCTTCCACTCACAAAGCTGCCCCCTCCTAAGAGTCAAACAGCTTTTTGCTCTCCTGGCACCTTAGTTCTACATCACCCTCTTCTCCTGGATGTGTCTTCCCTAGGTTTTGGTGACTCTGCTCTCTCCTGCTTCTGCTCCTGCCTGTCTGATCACTCCTCAAGCTTCAGCGTTGAACTTTCCTCCAGGTCATGCCCGTTAACTATGGCTGTTCCCTCAGGTCCTCCCCTGGTCCTCTTCTCATCTCCTGTGTACCAGACTCTGGCCTACTCCCTGTTTTTGTATGACCATTGAGCTAAGTATGATTTTTACATTTTTAAATACAATAAAACTTCATTTAAAATGTAAAAATCATTTTTGGTGTTGGACTTGCCAAAAGAGGTGCGGACAGGATTTGCCCCGTTTGGTAGAGTTGGCAGTTGCCAAGCCCTGCTCTCTCGGAGGGCCCTCAGTCTCCTGAGCCTGCATAATCTCGGACATCATCCTAGGCAGATGGTTCTCAGGTCTCTGTTTCCAGCCCTAGCCTCTCTCTTGACCCCCAGTTTTTCATCTCCAGCTCCCTGTGGACGTCCTGTAGACCTCTTGGGCTCAACATGCCTCTCGTTAAAATGCTCTTCCCACCCAGACCTTTCCCTCTTCTCAGCAGCATCCTCCTGGTCACCAGGCTTATGCCACAGTGTTGGCCTTGGCTCCTGGTGCTCTCAGCCTCCATGTCCCATTGGTTGTCAAGTCCTGTTAGCCCGGCCTCTTCCTCCCTTACTGGTCTCCTTAACCTTCACTGCCCTCTGTGTATTCTGTGATTGTCTTACACTAGCCCTTTCATTGTTCCTCGCCAGACTCTGGGCATTTTCTCTGACTGTGCCCCATGCCTGGCATGCCCTCCCTCCTCATTTCTACCTCCTGGTCTCCTGAAGACTCAGCTAAAGGCCCCCCTTTTACAAGGAGTCTTTCCTGATCCCCCTTACATGAGCACCTTCTCTCCAGTTAATCGAAACCTTGTTGGCGTCTCATTGTTGCCCACCGCACCGCCTCTTCCCCCCACAGGGCTCTCCTTTGAGAGCAGTATCCAGTTTTGGCCTTTGCATGGTGCCTCCAGCAGTGAGGTATTTTCTAGTGACTACTAAGAGGGTGATTTGGATCCCAGGAACATCCCAGAAACAACTGCTCAGTTTCCCAGAGGCCTTGTTCTCAGGAGCAGGCCCAGTTTGTATGCCAAAATGTGTTGTTCCTAGTGGGTTGTGTATTAACCACCACTTGGCAATGGGCTGTGTGGTTAGAGTCACGTTCTCTTCCTCACCCCAGAATCCAGCCATTCTTACCATCTGCCTTGTCTCTCCAGCTGAGAAGGAGGAGCCTCCTGGGGCAGTTGCAGAGCATGGGCTTCCTGCCCTCCAGGGGCTGTGATCTGGGCTCAGCTGTCCCTAGATCTTGCTAGCTCCCCTGCCCTTTATACCTCAGGATGGTTCTAAGCCATTGTCCCATTGATCAGTCAGCCCTTACCCCCCACCATCAAAGCAGACACAGTCTTTCAGCAGAGGCAGCTGGGTGGTGCAGTGGATAGACTGCCAGGACTCAGGACTCAGGAACACCTGAGTTCAAATCCTGACTTGATGTAGTGCCAATGTAGTATTTATAGCACCCACAATCACGATAGAGATTGTGCCTATAAATATTGCATGACGTTCAATTGCAAAATATACCAAACTCTCCATATAGAGGACAGAACTGAAGCATTTATTTACACACCAGAGAACTAAATCCCGAAACCAGTAAATTGATTCTGTCATAGTACCAAAGACATTAAGAAACCATACTAATGCTGAGAGCCACAGCATCCTTCAGCCTTCCCACAAACCAATACAAGATCAATATCTATTCATGAGCCTATCTGACTCCTTGCCTGAGCGTCCTCTCTATCCCACCAGCTCACTAGCTCTGACTGCCAGCTTCCTGTGGCTCTGCTTCCCTTAAGCAAACTCCTCTCACCACAGGGTCCATGTGACTATATTTAGCCTGTTAGGGAGCAGAGTTTACTTTCATATCAGGGGAGGCCTTCAAATTCCCCCCTAGGTCTTTTTAAGGGGCAGAGAAGATCTTCAGATTCCCATTCTCATTACACTTGGACACTGACTAGCTGGGTGATCCCGGAAGGCCACTTCACCTCTCCCTGCCTCAGTTTCCTGTATAAAACGGCTCACAAGAGCACCTACCTCCCAGGGTTATTGTGAATGGCACAAAGCAGGCCTTAATGAGCACTGGTTCCACCCCATCTCCTCCTTTCTCCTTCAGTCCCTCATTGTTGTAAGGTGAGAATGGGGCTCAGGCTTCTCACCACAAACTGCATCTTCTGTGTAGGGAGATGCAGTCAGTCACAAACAATGATTTCATCACCCTTTACCCATATTTGATCTAGTTTGGGCCTAGTGACATTGCCTTCTGAACTAGATACAGATGAAAAAGGTGGTGGTGGGGAGGATTTGTGGTTTAAAAATATATAAATTTTTAGCATTCATTTTAAAAAATTTTGAGTTCTAAATTCCTCTCTGGCTCCCCCCCCCCCCCCCGCCGTGCACAGGTCAAGTCGCCCACACACAACCAAAAAAACAAAAAAACAAACAAAAACAACAAAAACACAATTCCAACAACAAAACACAT
>NW_027185850.1:30855505-30873239 GCF_028583685.1 Petaurus breviceps papuanus | reverse complement strand
TCATCACACCCCCCCCTCTCCCCAATCCTCCCCACTGAGAAGGCAAGCAACATGATACCCATTATACATAAAAAATCACGCAGAACATTTCCGTATTAGCCTTGTTGGGGAAAAAAAGCGAGAAAAATAAGTGAAAAAAGTCTCTTCAGTCTGTCATCTCCCTCTCCAAGGGGTCGTGTTCACATGGCTAGCCCTGGGTCCCAGCTGCCCACTCGACCCTGGGACTTTAATCTAGGTGCTGTTCTAGAGGCAGATCTGGGCTCCCCAGAGATTCAGGCCAGGCCTTCACTCTGTGCTTGTGCTTTGGAGGAGCTGCCTGGATGAAGGAGGTGCTTGACACCATAGAGATAGATGAGCTCACTGAGGGCTGAAGGCATCAGAAAGGTGACCCCCCGCCCCCCGCCCCGGATTTCCTCCTGGAGGACTTTTTGGCTTGTCTTTAATGAGCACTCTCCTCTGCTTGTTGCCACTCCCCAGTTTACAAAGCCCTTTCTCACTCATGAATCCATGATCTCCTTCGGTCCCATCCATCTGTGACCTCAGCAGGGGTAGGGACTATTCTTACCACTTTACAGATGAGGAAACTGAGGCTTAGAGATTGATGGCTGGAACACGAACCCTCTGACTTCCAGCCATGATGTCACAGTTCTGCCCCTTTCCAGCTGTAGCATTTTCTGCCTGGTGCTGTTAGTCGGCAGGTTTGGTGTGTAATCTCTGGGCCCAGCTGGGCTCCTTGAAGGCAGGCTGTGGTGTTTAGGCCGAGCACCGTGCTTCCTGTGGAGGAGAGGCTCATGGGCTTATTGAGGTCCCAGGACCTCTAGTTCATCCAAGGCCCTAAATGGCTTTTTTTAAAAGGAATTTTTGTTGTTGCTGCTTTAACTTCCTAGTCACTTCCTGGTAGTCCTAACCTGTGCTCACTGACCCACCCCCTCTAACAGAGTAACCAACTAATAACCTTGTAAAAAAAACCAGATCAACTGAAAAGCCTCACTGTCTGATGGATGTGCAGCATTCTGTATCCATAGGTCCCCACTTGTTACTGAACAGATGGAGGTGAGATTCTGCCTTGCAGAACCAGGATTATTCATTGCAGTTAGTCTGAATTCAGGAGCCCTTTAATGTGCTTCTCGTTTGCCTTTCTACAAACCTCGCCATGTTCTTTGAACGCCTCATCTTTGCTATTTCTTTTACTAAATTATATCCATTGCGTTCATAAACCAAAATCTGTTCATCTCTTCCCCAGTCCTCATTTTGTGTCCAGTTGTTTGGCTGCCGCCAAGGGCCTGACTATTAATATTGCGTTGTATATCAGTTAGTCAGCAAGCATTTCTTGAGCCCTTAGTGAGTGTGTGCTGACCCAGGGAGCTGAGGATGAGCTTAGTGAGGGCCTGAGACCACAGCCTAGATTCCCTGGCAGCAGGAAGGGGGCGGTTTGGGCACAGTACTCCAAAGAATTGGTGAGCTGAAGGAGAGTAAGGGCACGGGGAGAGACCTATCCTGTGGGACAGGAAGCAAGGAGGAGCATCTGAGGGAGGAGGCCAGCTGAGGAAGCATGGTGCAGTAGCCCCTGATTTCTCCCTGTAGCTGGATCTGAGGTCATATGCTATGAATGAGATGGTCGGGTGGACAGGGGAAGGTGGAATGTCGCTGAGGGGTGTGGGAGGGGCTGCCATCTTCCTTTAGTCCAGAGGCAATCCCATTGCATTCTGGTGGCCCCTTCTCCCAGGAAGCAAATGCCAGTTGTTGGGCCCAGGTGAGCCCATCATTGGGTCCTGAAGGAGTGATGGTTGTGATGTTGAGGCGCCACAGAGTGGAGAAAGGGCAAATATTGTCCCAGTCTTTAAAAATAAACAGGCCCTGAGCTTGTTTTCAGTTCCTGGTGAATCCTAGAGGGCATCTTGAAGGGGGAACACCCAGAAGGGGGCACCTGCCCTTCTGCCTCCTCAGGGCTGGTCCTGCCCAGTCTAGTTCCTCCCCTTGGTGGACCAGATCCCTGTACCAGGACATGAGAACCCTTCAGAGGATGGAGTTTGCCCCGGTTTTGGCAAGGTTCTGATGAAGTCTCTTAGAATCTTCTTGTGGAGAAGAAGAAAGGATGTGGACTTGATGGAGGTCCCGTGAGCAGGCCTCCAAGGGGAGCGTATGATTCAGGGTCAGTGGGGCAAGGGGTCTTCAGTGGAGGGTCCCAGGGATCAGTACTTTTGGCTGTTTAACATTTTTATCAGTGACTTGAAAAGGGGCGTAGATGGCATATAGCTGGGAAGCAGAGCTAAGCCAGTGGAGGCCATAGGCCTGCCCAAGCAGAAGCTGGACAGGCTAGAGCCCTGGGCTGAGGGGAAGGAGATACAGCTGATAAGGTATAAGTGTAAGTAAAGTCTTACACTTGGCTCAAAATAATTAATGCCATAAATGTAAGCTGCTGGAAGATAGGCTAGACATCAGGTGTTCTGAAAAGGATCTTGGGGTTTGAGTGGACCTCTAGCTCAGGAAGCTCAGTATGAATCAGCTGGGGGATGGGGCAGCCCAAGGACTGATGTGACCTCAGGCTACATTAGGAGGGGCAGAACTTGCTGGGATCAGGAGGTAAGAGCCCCAGCCCCTTCTGTTCTGGTCAGGCTTCTGAGCGAGCAGCTAGGATGGGGGAGGGCGCCTGCCATGCTCGGCCTGGACGAGAGAAGATTCAGGGCTGAGGGGGGAGGAGGCTTAGCCTCCTTGGAGGGCCTCAGAGTGTTTCCATGGGGCAGACTGGCATTGAGACTCGTCCCACAGTAGGAGGGGCTTCGACAAGCTGGGAAGCCCCTTGTTGGGGGGCACTCAGCCTTGGGAGGCTCAGGAGTCTTTCCTTCCTTGGCTCCTCACTGTGCAGGTTTCTGCCCCTGGTGCTTCTTGTAGAGGGCTTCCTCTTTGTCTTCCTGCTGCCTGGCCCAGCCTCACGCCATCAGATCTGTCTCCTAGCCTCATTAGACAGCATCTCCTCAGCTTCTCCTTCCTGGGAGTTGGCTGAATCCTCTGGTTGGGCATCACTGCCCCCCTTTGAGGCCCCAGAGCAAAGGGAAGAGTCTTGGCTTTGTCTTCATTTTCCCATCTTTCTAATCCTCCCCCTTTTTTCCCTTAGATCCCGGGGCATGGGGCCATGCCCTATGCCCTGTGACCCAGGATAGGACAAGGCAGAACACTTTCAAAGCTGGCTGGCTTCCTCTGGGCCAGCTCTCGGATTTAGGAAGCTTTCCCTTTATCCAGCCCAAATCCCTGCCCTCATGCCCCCGGTCTCTTCTCCAGGCAGGATCTTCGCCCTCCTGCTTGCTTTCTGCTGACTGTTCACGATGTCCTCACTAAGCTGAGCTGCTCAGGCTTGACCCGGGGCCTGGAGATGTGGTCTGGCCAGTACTGAGGACAGAGGGACTGCCCCCTCCCTCTGTGTGGCCCAGTCCATGGTGTGAATGCATGTAATGCCTGTCTGGTGAGCCTCTGCTGCCCT
This sequence comes from Petaurus breviceps papuanus, assembly GCF_028583685.1. Taxonomy (NCBI): domain Eukaryota; kingdom Metazoa; phylum Chordata; class Mammalia; order Diprotodontia; family Petauridae; genus Petaurus; species Petaurus breviceps. The sequence continues at coordinate 30,869,761 of NW_027185850.1, read as the reverse complement.
CTGGTGGCCGCTCTGTGGCAGGGCTGGCTGCCACCTGCCTGCCTGCTGGAGAGTGGGCCTGTCCTGGGCCAAAACTACAGGAAACCGAGGATGGATTGCCTCCTGCTGGGGGAGACGTGTCCCCAACATGGCCGTGTTCTCCCCAGGCAGTGCAGGTGCCTGTGTATTCAGAGCAGGAGTACCAGCTATACCTGCATGATGACGCCTGGACCAAGGCAGAGACTGACCATCTCTTTGACTTGAGCCGTCGCTTCGACTTGCGCTTTGTGGTCATCCATGACCGCTATGACCACCAGCAGTTTAAGGTCAGTGGTGGTGGTGCTCACTCTCCCCCAGTGTGTCCTGGCCCAGACAGCAGCCTGACGGGGCTGTATGGCCTCTGCTTGGGCCCTTTCTCCCCAGGGCAGCCCAGGCTGCTGGGACCACTCTCGCTGTCAGAAATCTTTGCCTCCCTGTATTCTTCCCCCACGGCTCCTGCCTCTCTCTTTCCTCCCTGTGTCCCCTGTCTTTGCACCCCCCACATGGTAAGTCCAGTGTTCCTGTCCTGCTGGGGTCCCTTCCCCAACACTCCTGACGATTCCCTTCCCCATCCCAGAAGCGATCGGTGGAGGACCTGAAGGAGCGCTACTATCACATCTGTGCCAGGCTGGCTAATGTCCGGGCTGTGCCAGGCACAGACCTCAAGGTGCCAGTGTTTGATGCTGGGCATGAACGGCGGCGGAAGGAGCAGCTGGAGAGGCTTTACAACCGCACCCCTGAGCAGGTGAGGGGCCCCCTTCTTGTGGCTGCGCCCTGTCCTCCCCTCCCACCAGGGAGCCACTGCCCTAGCCTGTAGAGACACTGGCTGCGCCCTCCTGTCTCAGGGTGCTCTGCTGGGAAGCCACTGGGCAGGGGGCCCAGCAGCCCGGGCCTTAGGCCTGACCCTGCGAAGAGGAAGAAGGCTGCTTTCATCTTGGGGCAGCCTTGGCAGGTAGACGTGATGGCCAGCATCAGCGTGCTGGGGAGGCAGACTGTTTTAGAATGTAAACATTGGAACTTCAAAATGTGATCACATGCTTGACCTTTCCCCCCTTAATCTTACAAAACTATACAGCCGTGCCCCTGGGGGGAAGCGGCTCTCTGGACATTTCACAAGTCAGGCGTGTGGCTGACGGGACGTCTCCCTGGCCCGATCATTCCCCTCCCTGTGTCTGCAGGTGGCGGAGGAGGAGTATCTGGTCCAGGAGCTGCGCAAGATCGAGGCGCGCAAGAAGGAGCGGGAGAAGCGCAGCCAGGACCTGCAGAAGCTCATCACTGCTGCCGACACCACGGCAGAGCAGCGGCGCACCGAGCGCAAGGCCCCCAAAAAGAAGCTGCCACAGAGGAAGGAGACGGAGAAGCCGGTGAGCAGGGTGAGGGCTGGGGGCTCGTCACCTCGGGGTGCTAGGGGCCCGGCCCCACCCTGCCTCCTGGGGTCCGAGTCCTGTGGGAGGGCCGTTGTAGAGAGGGCAGTCACACAGGACTCGAACACAGGCCCCCTGACTGGAGAGCTGTTGTTGTTTGCACTGCACCCCCCGGCTCCTTGCCACTCATCCTCACAGGGCCAGAATTCTAGGCCTTTCACCATGCTGGCTACTTAGGTGCCGGTCAGGATCTCTCTGATACTGTGATGCCAGATGAGGTCTGTGCAGGCAGAAGAATCATCCCCTTCTCCTCTGCCCTTTCCCTGGAATAGCCTTTTCCTGAGCTTGTGGGCCACACAGACCCCCAGATCTTTCTCACAGCATCATCTCTCCAGCCACGCACTCCTCCTTTCACTCCTCCATTCTGGATTTGGGCTTTATTGTACTCAAGTGTAGACCACTGGAGCTTCATCCTTATTGCTGGCACACAGTGGTGCCCTGATCCTGCAGCCAGACCCTGTGCTCTGTCTCTTTCGGGGTTCAGAGCCTGCGATGCACATGCCAGCAAAGACCTAATCTAAGGCATGTGTGTCAGAGGCCTAGAGCTGAAGAAGTGCACCCCCTCGTTTGACAGAGGAGGCAGCTGAAGCTCAGAGGAGCAGGTGATTGTCCCAGGGCCCCATGGGTGGTGAGTGCCAGGGCTGGGCACAGACCTCCAGGCGCTCTCCTGGACGCCATCAAACCATGAACAACTCCTCGTTGGGGTCGGCCTTTTGGCCTGTTGGGATGGCCTTGTCCATAGTGTGCCAGCATGAGGCAGCTCACCTCTCCCCTGCCTTCACTTCATGGTCATCCTTTTCCAGAATGGAGGTAGGGCATTGGCCACAACCTGGTCTTGGTGGAGCTAGGCTGACTCTTCAGAGTCCCTGCTGCATTTTCTTCGGGTTGGGTTCCCTGGCCTCAAGGTAGCAGGCTCCGGGACCCTCGCCTTGTACCAGTCCTTGGCTGAGCTGCACCATCTTTGTGAGGTGACTGACGATACAGTCTCCTCTGTCTGCTCTTGTAGGACCCAAGGACGTCCTTCATCCGGGCCAGGGCACTTGCACTGCTCCTGGGCAGCCCTCTTGCCATCCATCTCCTCCTCTCTTGGCATCTCTCCCATTGGCCCCTTTTGTACTCATTCAGAGACGAACCTTCTCATGGTCCCATCTACCCTGAGCTGAGGTCCAGGCAGCACCACCTTCCCCCTCCCAAGGAAGCCTTCCTCAGCCTGTCTGCAGATTCCATGATTGCATCTGCTTCTGGGGACCCTCCCAGAGGAGGAAAGCAGGCACAGCCCGGGCAGCTCCTCTGACTCTGAGCTGCCTCTGTTTCCCATTTTGGTGCTGGAGGATTCTTGTACAGGTTCTCCAGCTTCACAACTTGCTTCTCTCTGCTCTGGCTCGTCCAGATTCGCTCCCTCTCCTTCTCTCTGTCCTTGCTGCCCAGGCTCCTCACTGCCCTTCGCCTGGCTCTGTAGTCTCCTGGCCAGTGGGCACCCACTTTGTTTCCAGCTGTCTGCCAGCACGTCAGGTGCTCCTGGCAGGGTTTGGGTGCTGGGGGGACCTTTGTCTGCTTTCTGTGCTCTGCTGAGGCCTTTGTCTGAGACTCCAGCAGCTCCCTCCCCCACAGGGCCTGGGCACCTCTTGTCGGCAGTCTCCCCTTGCGGTCCCTGCTGTTGCCTGCTTGGGGGGCTCATGGGGACACAGGGAGTGTCATCTGGAACAGCCTGTCGATGCTGTGGGGCTTCTGCCAGCCCAGTGTCCTCTCTTCTCTGCTCGGACGGCTGGCCAGGGCGTGGGGGTGGGAGGCGGAGGAGTGACTCAGGGGCACTCAGCCAAGCTGCAGGGACTGCCATCTGCACTGCCACAGTGCCTTCATGCCCCAAGGACCCGGCCTCGCAGGGGCTCCCTTCCCACCTGGGCCTGCTCGCTTCATGATTCCTCTGTTTGTCCATCTCACAAAGGCAGAAACTGAGGCTCACAGAAGTCAGTGTGTAACAAAGCTCATGGCAGAGCAGGGCCAGAATTCAGGCTGATTGGAGGCCAGTGTTCTCCTCACGGGCTCCTCCCAATTGTGCCTTCTGTCCCAGCCGTGAGCTCACCCGGGAGCTGGAGGGGCCTCGAGGGGGCACGAGGTTCTGCCCCTAAGGCTGAAGACACAGCCTGTGTCCTCAGTGGGCACGGATACGTGACTTCTCGCAGAGCCAGGAATGGTTTTTGAGGGTTCGAAGCCCTCCCACAGTCCATTTGTGTGCCCGTTGTCCCCCAGCCTTGCCGACATTGACCCTTCTCCTGCTTGCCTGGGAAGTGGATCCTGTTCAGTAGAGTTATGTCAGTGCTGTGTAGCTTTAGTGTGTCAGCCTCTTAGCAGAGGCGTCCTCTGTGCAGAAGGCCCATCACAGCGCGTTGGGTCTTTGTAAAACCTCCTGTGGGTCATGTCCTATGTGAAGGCGCCCCCACCTGTGGGACTCTGGGCTGCTGGGGGGTGTGGGCCGGATGAGCTCCAAGAGCTCTGGTTGAGGCCCCTGGCCCCCGGCCGCATCGTTGCCCTCTGAGTCTCCAGTTTCCCCTGGAGCCTGTTTGTCCATGAGTGGGCTCCTCCTTCTTCCTTTCTAAGCCTCCAGACTTTTCCCAGGTTGGCTCCCCCCTTGTACGCCAGCCCCCATCACATGCGCTGCAGCTGCCTGCCCCTCCCTGGGATCCCTCAGCCAAACCTGCTGTTTCCCTCCCTGCTTCTGTCTTCTTTTGAAGTTCTTCCCCCCGTATCTTAGAGGACACTCCTGTCCCAGGTCAGGGTCCCAGGGTCAGACTTCCTTGGGCACTCTCTTCAGTGAGCTCCAGGATGCAGCAGGGGAGGGGGGAGCAGTCACCTTTTTCTTACATATTCCTTTTTTTCTTGACCTCAGTTTCCCCATCTATAAAATGAGCAAGTTTGGGTTCTGAGAGGGGAGAAGTTGCAGAGGTAAACTGAGGCTTGATGTCAGGAAAAACTAACATCTGCCTGACAGTGGGAAGGGGACCTCATGAGGTGGCAGGTAGGACCCCAGTTGTAGAGCTGGGAAAGACCTAAGAGGGCATCAGGTTCAGCCCCCTCACCTTACAGAGGAGGAAACTGAGGTCTTGTCATTGACTTTTGTCCTTCATCCCTTGCCTCCTTCCTGAAGGTGTACAGAGGCAGGCTGATCCCAGGCTAGGTGTGCAGGGACTAGAGGAACAGGCCTGGAGTCAGGAAGGCCCTGGTTCAAATCCAGCATTAGACATGTACTAGCTGTGTGAGCCTCGGCAGGTCAGTCTGCCTCAGTCTCTTCATCTGTAAAAGGGAATAGTAATAGCATCTGCTTCCCAGGGCTGTTGTAAGTATCAAATGAGATAGTAATTATAAAATGCTTCATAGTGCGTGTTATGTAAATGTTAGCTCGTACCATTATTCATTATTAGGGCTGCCCTTGGTTGGCTGCAGAGGGCCCTTTCCGCCCTCAGTGGCTGGTCCTGGGTGGCTCCCCCTGGCCCTGTAGCCCTGTCCAGGGGAGGAATTGGAATGGATTGTGGGTTTGGGGCAGAGCAGCATGCTTTGATGTGATGGAAAGAATCCCCCCTGGTCTGAGCCACCTCAGAGCTGAGGAGGCTGTCTGGAAAGCTGAGTGGCTAGGATGTTGTCCTACCCCCCCCTGCCCCCCACCTGTCTGATCCCTGTCCTCTCCCCTTCCTTTCAGGCTGTCCCGGAGACAGCTGGCATCAAGTTTCCTGACTTCAAATCTGCAGGAGTCACGCTTCGTAGTCAGAGGGTAAGTCCTGGGCTCGGGTCCCCTGCCCAGCTCTTGGCTCTGCCTCTTTTCTCATTCACTCTTTCCATATCTCCCTTAGTCTGCTTAGTTTGTGGGCAGCTGGGGTAGGGCCACAGGTGGGGCACTGCCTCACCTTGGCTGACCTGTCACCAGCCTTGGGACTTCCTGCCTGGCACTGGTCACTGGGGGGCCAGCCTTGCTGAGGAGGTGAGTGATGGACTCCTCATTTCAGGCTGATAACGTTTCACGGAGAGCAGACCACCTTCATCCATCTTAGAGATGGACGGCTCACCCACTAAATGCAGAGCTAGGATCAGTGGGCCCTGCCACATAAATCATAACATTTTCTTAATGACGGTGAAATTAGAATATACTCTGCTCCCTGGCCAATGGAGTCTGCCCGGCTGCCCGCTGGCTACCAGGTGGAACCAGGAGATAGAAGAGGGGCTGGCTGAGACAGAGCCTCAGGGGGACGGGGGCTGGCCTGCTCCCTCTCCCTGTTGGTACCTGGTAGAGAAAGGGCCTCCATGAGGCTGGGCCCTCCACCAAGGCCCTTCCTCGAGGAGGCCCTGACATATCTGCCTGCCCCCTCCCTCTAGCTCGCTCTCCTTATGTTCCTCAGGAAATCTTTCTTGGGCATGGATATGGCCTTCTGGCCATGGCTCAGGCTTTCCTAGATTCCCTACTGCTTTCTGAAAGCCTAGATTCTCCCCAAGTCTGTCCCAGTTGCCCCAGCCCCACTGGGTAACATTGGTCCTGGACCTTTGGGGCTTTGTCTAGGATCTGCCTCCTGCTGGGGTGCCCCCCCCCCCAGGTCCTCTGCCCTACTCCCCCCCTCTTCCCCCGCCCCCCCCCCCGCCCCCCTGCATTTTTGCCTTACCCTAAAGGCCTGATGATCCAAGGCTGGTCATTCCCCCACCTAGCCCAAGATTGTGAGCACAGTGAGGCAGGGACCTTATCTGGGACCAGGGTCTCTGCTCATTTGGTGATAGGGGATAGAAGAGGGGCTGGCTGAGACACAGCCTTGGGGGAACGGGGGCTAGCTTTGGGTTCTGGATGGGCCTAGGCCTGGTGTGGCCAGGCAGGGTGGTGGGAGAGGCCTGGGGAGGAGGCTTAGCAGAACTGTGATCTTGTGCAGATGAAGCTTCCTAGCTCGGTGGGGCAGAAGAAGATCAAGGCTTTGGAGCAGATGCTTCTGGAGCTGGGAGTGGGTGAGTGTGGGCTAGCCTGAGGATGAGCCTGAGGCTGTGGGAGGTGCAGGCTGTGGCCTCGGGGTAGGGAGGGGGGAGGAGCGAGGTTCACCTGGTGCCCCCAAGGAGGTAGCCCCAAGTCCATAAGGGATTTGGGGCTCTTAGAATCCATTCTGGGTTTAGGGGCTTCCTGTGTGGGACTTTATCCTCCCATTCTAAAGGATCCTCATCAAGTTAGGGTATACCAGTGCGGAGATGGGGAGCCTGCCTTGGACTGCTAGCCTACAGGTGGCCCCCAGACCCTAGAGCTCCCCTCTAAGCCCTGGGATTCAGGGCCTTGGCACAAATGGCTTCCCTTTGATTTAGGGTTTTGAGGGAGGTGAGTGTGTTGGGTGAGGGTGAGAGGGTGGTGGGAATAGTTCTGTTGAAAAAACTTTGGGAGACCGAGTGGCCACCTCGCATGGCATGGGTCATGAGGCAGCCTGGATAGTGAATGGGACCTTGAGTGGGGCTTGGAAGAATAGGCAGTTGAGGGTCCCAGTGGACCTAGGTCTGCTCAGAGCCCGCAGAGGCTTGTGCTGGGTCTGAGGAGGACGTCAATAAAGTGAAGTGTGTCCAGAAGAGGGCAGCTGGGATGGGGAAGGGCACGGTGTTGGTACCGGGTGGATCTGGGGGGGCGGGTGTGGGGAGGAGCCTTCAGAGGCCCCGCCCATGCAGCCCCCTGCCTGCTCCCCCAGAGCTGAGCCCCACACCCACAGAGGAGCTGGTGCAGATGTTCAATGAGCTGCGGAGTGACCTGGTACTGTTGTACGAGCTGAAGCAGGCCTGCGCCAACTGCGAGTATGAGCTGCAAATGCTGCGGCATCGCCACGAGGCCCTGGCCCGAGTGGGGCCCCTGGGGGCTGCGCCCCCACCCCCTCCCCCACCCAGTGCAGAGCCGCAGCCCCTGCCCGGTGATGGGCCGGGCCCCGACCTGGCCAAGGACGCCATCATCGACGTGGTGGGCGCACCCCTGACGCCCAACTCGGTGAGCACAGCCCCGGGGCACCGCTGGGGGCAGCTGGCTCCGCCAGTGGCTGCCTGGATGACAGTGGGCAGGTTAGCTTCTCGGGGCCTGCTTCCACCTCTGGCCAAAGGGGGCTGGATGCTGGGACTGCCTGGGGCCTCTGGGGCTCCTGGCAGCTCACCCCCCACCCCCATCTCCCCCTCTCTCGACAGAGGAAGCGGCGGGAATCAGCCTCCAGCTCATCGTCAGTGAAAAAGGCCAAGAAACCCTGAAGCTCGCGGCCCGAACTGGGCGTGCCCACTGTGGAGGGGCCTGGTGGATGCCCAGGCTGGTGCCTGGGTGGACTAAGACCAGGACTGGTGACTGGGGAGGGGGGCTTTGTAAATAGAGTGGCCGCTGCTTGCTGGACCTCCTCTGCTTCTCACTCTTGTCGTGCTGGGCCGGAGGGCTGGGGGTGTGACAGACCTCAGACACCACAGGCCACCCCTCCCCCTGGCTGCTGCTTGCTGTATCCCCCAGCCCCTGACACGGCTTCACGGGGCCTCATCTCATTCCCCCAGACTTTTTATTCTCTGTGGCACATTCACAGCGGGTGGGGATGACAGACACAGTGATGGGGGGGTGGGGTGGGGGGAGGGAGAGGGGCTACTCTGTCCTGGAGTCCAGGGAAGGGACAACCACACGCCATGCACTATGGGGAGGGTGGAGGTCACTGGGAGCTTGGGCCCCCACCCCTTCAATGGAGCGCCCTGTGCCAGAGGAGGGGGGGAGTGTGAGGTCTGACCCAGCCTCCCTGGGACCCCCAGGGGAAGGGCCTAATACTGGGACTGAGCTGCCCCAGGGGGGAGCAGAGACACAGCCACCCCCAGGAAGGAGCCCATGGCTGGCTGGCCTGCCTGCCCAGCTGCCCCGAGCTCTGTCTTCCCTGGGGGGACTGGCCCTGCTCCATGGGCTCAGGAGCCTCCTCCCCTCCAGCTGCCCAGCCCCAGGGCCCCCTGAGAATGAAGGCCGATGGGTGGGCAGGCAGGGGGGCAGTGAGTGAGACCAGACTAGGGGTGATGGGAAGGGGGTTTTCTCTCCTTGCCTCCAGATGCCCTGGGCAGGGGGCTGGGGGCTGGCTGGGGGGGTCTGTGGCCAGAGCTGACTCCCCCTTGGTCGGCCGATCAAAAGGGCTTGGACGTCTGCTTGAAGATGAAGCCTCGGTGTGCCAGCGTCTTCATGATGTTGGCAATGTTCTTGCAGTCATCTGTAGAGAAAATGGAGAGTGAGAAGCTGCTGGACCCCAGGGCGATCACCACTGCTGGGCGTGGGGGTTTGCCAGGGCCTGAACTCCAAAGACCATCACTCTTAAGTCATGCTGTTTGCTGAAGACTCAAATTTCCTGCTGGTAGCTAGGGGTGAACATTCCAAACCTTTAAAATGCGGGCTAGTTCCTGAAGAGATGGAAGGCGGTCAGTGGGTGGCAGAAACCACTTGGCCCCCAGCTCACCCCCTCAGGAGAAGACTGGCCTAGGAAAATGTATGCTGCCTCTGCTTCCCTGGCTGTGGAATGCCCATCAGCCCTACCCTTGCCCACCTGTCAGTGGGAGGGGGCCAATCCCCTAGGAAGGGATTTGCAGGGGCACCCCCTCGGTTTTCTCCACCAAGAGTCCTGTTCCCTGGACACAGGCCACCAGGGGTTCTTTCCCTTGCCTTCCACTGGTGCAAGGCCACGATATTTGAGAGTTGGAAGGTGGGGAGGAGGGGTGCCTCAAAGCATCTAGCCCAACCCCATAGGAAAGGAATCCTGGTCCTTCCGTTTCTGTTTGATAACCCCGATGGGGGGGGGAGAGTCGAGGAGCCCCTTTCAGTTACGGGAAGATCTCGAGGTGAACGCGCCCTTTCTGCTCACTGTGTGCCCAGTCTGCCCTGGCAGCCAGGAAGGCCCCTGATGGCTCCGCCTGGCCCCTCATCCCTCTGAAGTCCTGCTGCTCACACACTCCCCGACTGTGTAGATGGAGGTGGGGGAAGGAAGGATCAGGGAGCCCACGGGAGGACGATGCCGGGCCCCATATTTCATGCTGGAAATTGGCCTGCGCGTCCTCTCCCCGCGGGCGGTGATGTATGGGCCCCGTCGCCGTAAGAAAAAGCCAGAGCCGCGGTGTAATTTCTCCCTTGACGGAGCTCGGCCGCCGAGTGATCCTTCTTGCGCAGGGGACCGCGGGGGTGGGGAACCTGAGACAGGGCTGGGGTTGGGGGGGAGGCAGGGGAGTGGGGGACGGAACACTAAGACCCAGACTGGCCAGGAGGGAGGGGGCCTGGGCCCAGCCACTCCGTCCTGCCCACCCTGACGTCTTCATTTCCCCCTGCCCGGTGCGCCCCATTCATCACAGCCTCGCTGCCCAGGGTGACTTTGGCTGCCCGCGTATGTGGGAAATCGGGGGAGCACCCATCTCCCCTGGGGAAGGGGGCCGCTTAATCACAGCTTAAAGGGCCACTAAGGTTGGTAAGGACGGACCGAGTCGTGGCTAATTGTGCCCATGTGTCACTGTCAGCCTGGGGCCGCTGGGTAGGGGCCGCTTTGGGGGTTCCTCCGACCCTCTCCAAGGCCACTCGCTGGAGAGTCTGTGTGTCACCTTGGAGAGGAGCCCAGAGAGACATGGGATTGCCACCCTTGCCTGGACCAGAGCTTGGCACCCATGCGCAAGTCCAGGGGCCGCCTAAACTGTTTCTCTGACCTCTTACCCTGGCCCACATAGATGGGCTGCTTATAATTACTCACATAAAGGTTCACAACAGGGGAACAAGTGTCTCACACGCAATTACAGGCGTCCATTGATTTTACAGAGGGATTCGCTGCGGGTAGCTTGGGGGACTAGCTATAAACTTGGCTGGGGACCCTGCCTTGGAGGGCCCACTGTCAGAGGGCTGGGGATGGGAAGATGCAGGAGACCCAGAATAAACTGAAGGAGGGGAAACTGTGGGATGAGAGGCATTGGCTCCCTCCCCGAGATGACTCCCAACAGGGCTGGGCACCCTAGCCACTCTAGCCTTAGCTGAGGGTCTCCAGCCCCCTGGAAGCTTCCACTGGTCTGCACAAGCCCTGGTGGTCAGTCCTGTCAACCTGGAGTCACCAGAGCAACTGGAAGCACCCTGGGGCAAAGTGCCGAGGTCAGGCTGAAGCCTGGGGGGTTGGTTCTTTTGGCTGAGGTGCAGTGGAGGGGACCCCTAGGCTGGGGCAAACAGGGTTTCATTCTCTGAGCTAATGAATACAAACTGCCCAGTTCGGAGGCAGGGGCCAGCAGCCAAGCTATAGATTTTTAATGAGGGGGCCCCACCTTCTTCCAGCCCTGCTGGCCAGCTAGGCCCACACTGCAAAATCGATGGTGTGAGTGTAGGAATATTGTATATTGATATTGTAATAATCCTGGGGATTGATTTAGGGGCTGAGCAGGCGGCTGGGGTCAGCCCCAGGACAGAGGCGGCCGTGCTGGGCTCTCCTCTCAGGGCCCCCAGTGGTCCTAGAGGCCACTGCCCCACCTCCCCAGTGAGCTCTGCTCCACCCAGCATCTAGTACAGTAGGTGCCTAATAAATGTTCAATGACAAGGGTACCTTAGTCTATCCTCCCCTGTCCCTTCATCTCCCATCTCTCCCACTCTATTGCCCTATCTTTCCATCTCTCTTCCCACTCTCTCTCTCTGTCCCCTTCTCCCCTGCCCCCAGTCTTCCTGTCTGCTCCTCTACCTTCCCCTTGACCTAATCAGCCACTTCCTTGCCTCTCTCCATGACCCTCTCTCTGGCCACGTCTCTTCCCACATTTCTACATCTTCTATCTGTCCTGTCTGTACATCTCTGTACCCCATTCTACCATCAAACACAAGGTCTTGAAGACAGCAGGTGATTAATAAATGCTGAACTGTCCTTTTCTTCAGGTCCCTGTCCCACCCCCATCATCTGCCTTTCCCTGTTTTCTTCCTCTTATACTTTCCCTCAATCAACCTGGATGCCCTCAGGACCCCAGCCCTGAGCTCACTCCTGTGAGCTCCAGCTCCAGGGGCCAAGGCTCTGGTCCTGGGGCTGGATCACAGCTCAGGGGCTTCACAGTGCAGGGGCCCACTTGGAAGGCTGTTCAAGTTAAGAAACCTGTACTGCTCCAGGTCTGATCACTGGGTGCTGCCACCTTTCTGCCAGCAGAACAGAGAATGATGCTTCTCTTGGCCTGTCCTCTGCCATCAGGCCGTGGCAGGGGCCAGCCTTGCCCCACCTGCTGTCCAGGACAGAGCCCTCTGCACTCCCCTCCTGCCCCAGCCCTCCCAGAAGGGGCTTGATTTCTCAGCTCACCCAGATGCTGTCCTCTCTTCAAAGCAAACTCAGGGAAAAAGCTTTCTTAGCCCTGTCTTTTCACTTCCTGGCCCTTAACAATCAGGTGTCCAATTCCACTACTGACTGAGACGGAACTCCAAGGTACCCTGCTATGACCCTTTCTCAGGCTGCCTTGACCTCTGCAGCTTCTGGCCTGGTATGTCACCCTCTCCCTCCTGGCTCTGTCCTCCCTTACTCCAGAGACAACTGTGCCTACTTCTCTCCTGACCCCTCTGCTCATGCCTCCTCTCCACAGCCTTCCTTTGGGGATTTCTCAGGGCTCTGGCTACAGACTCTTCCCATCTCTCCCACCCTTGGTTTTACCCACAGTGAAGACACAGAACAATCCAGATCCATTTCTGGCCCTGCCTGACCTTTCCCTAGAGCTCCAGGCTAGCATTCCCAGGGGCTTTCCCCCTGCATGACACAGCAGCCCAGGCTTTGTGCCGGAAGGGCCCTCACAGGCATCTCGTCTTGCCGCTGGAGGAACAGGGCACCCTCCACAACACGGCCAGCATCCAGGAGGGCATTCTGCTTCTGCCAAAATCCATTCAGGCAGGGAGCTGATGCCCACTGCCTCTTCTCTTCTCCCTCTAGACCACTTCACCTGGAGATGTTAGCAGCTCCCATGGATTTAATGACCATCTCTGCTGAGGATTCTCCAATCTACTTTTCCTGTCCCAGCCTCTCTGCTGACCTCCAATCTCACATCTCCAGCTTCCTTTCAGACATCTCATACTGAAAATCCAGTAGACATCTTAAACTCAACATGTCTGAAACAGAACTCGTTACCCGCCCCACTGTCCCCCACTCTTACCTTCCCTATCACTGTGGAGGACACCACCATCCTCCCTTCCCTCAGGCTTGAAACCCAGGAGTCTTTGGACTCCCCAGGACCCTCCCACACCATCCCTCCATCTAAGCTGTGGCCAAGGCCTGTCAATTTTACCTTTGCAACATCCGCCCCTTCTGACACTGCCATGCCCAGGTGCAGGCCCTCATCACCTTAAACCTAGACTGGCAGTAGCCTCTGGGGGACCTGCCTGCCTCCATTCTCTCCCAAAGTGATTTTTCCTAAGACACAGATCCAGTCATGTCACCCCTCCCTCCCTCCCTCATTGGCTCCCTATTGCCTCAAGGAGCAAATATTTTGGCATTCAATGCCTTTCATAGCTTAGCCCCCTCCCACCTTTCCAGTCTGCAGTCTCCTGACACCCCAACACTTACTCTTCCATCCCCTGACCCTGGTCTCTATCTCTTGGCTCTGAGCATTCTGGAGCTGTGCCCTTGTCTGGTACGCTCTCCTTCCTCTGTTCCAACTACTGACCTCCCTGGCTTGCTTTAAGTCTCTCTCTCTCTCTCTCTCTCTCTCTTTTTTTTTTTTTTGGTTTTTGGAGGGGGAAGGTAGGGCAATTGGGGTTAAGTGACTTGCCCAAGGTCACACGGCTAGTTTTTGTGTTAAGTGTCTGAGGCCGAATTTGAACTCAGGTCCTCTCGACTCCAGGGCCAGTGCTCTATTCACTGCGCCACCTAGCTGCCCTTCCCCTTAAGTCTCAACTAACATCCTGCCTTTGCCAGGAAGCCTTCTGAACGCCCCTCTTCATTTCAGTGCCTCCCCTCTGTTCATCATTCCCCATTTATCCTATACAGGGCTTGCTGTGCTCAATGTGCTGGCATGTTGTCTCCCCCATTAGACTAGAAGCTCCTGGAGGGCAGGCCCTGACTTCCCGCTTGTGTTTGTACCCCCAGCTCCCCAGCACTCAGGACGGTGGGTGTGTGTGACCAGTCAGCAGCTCCCCAGCCTATCAGCTCATACTGCTCCGGACTCCAGCCCAGCACTGCTGCCATCATCGTCCTTCTCTGATGTGATTCATGTGCAGCTGGAACTAGGAACAGTTGCCAGTTGTACTGAGTGGGTTGCCCCAGTCCGGGGCATTCCTGACTCACCATCCATTTCAGGGGTTCTTAAAGGCAAAGTGAAGACCCCACCCTGCTCCACTGACCACTCCCAGCAAACTGTTTTGCCAGGGAAACTGGTGCCATGCACTGGGAGCTCTTGTCTCCCCACCTACACACCTGAGAGCTCTCAGTATCACAGCTCAGGCTCTCAGAGGAAGATGTCCTTGCCACTACCAACCCTTTCCACGTGCCCTCGATCTCATGCCCCAGCTCCTCTGGCAGGTTTCCCCTCCATCTCTCCAACCCTAACTCTTTCCCAACCTTGGATCCTCCCCTGCTGCCTATAGACACATCTCCCCATCCTTAAACATTCTCTTGACTCTCCCATCCCCTCAAATGCTATCTGGCATCAGAGGACTCTGAAGCTCACCACCACCACTGTTACCTCTGGTAAATCACACAATGAACCTCCTCCGGGCTCAGTTTCCTAATATGTAAAATGAGAGGGTTGAAGTAGATGGCCTAGGAGCAGCTTATACTCGCTGCCTCCCTGTCTTCACAGGTCGCTGGCTTCTGAACCCCCCCCCCCCCCCCCCCCCCCCCCCCCCCCC
>NW_027185850.1:30824221-30855405 GCF_028583685.1 Petaurus breviceps papuanus | reverse complement strand
CCCCCCCCCCCCCCCCCCCCCCCCCCGCCTGGCAGAAACTGCCTTGCCCGAGGTTACAGAGGATCCCCCCAAAGGGCAGCTCAGTGCGCATCCTTCCTGCCATCTCTGGTGTCCTCAAGGCCCTGTTCTGGACCTTCTTCCCTTCTTCCTCCCTCATCAACTCCCACAAGTTATTATGTACATATTGAGGACTTCCAGGTCAATAGACACAGCCCCAGGCCAGCCCATGAGCTTCAGCTCCAAATCACCAACTGCCCTTCAGACATCGTCACCTGGATATCTCCCAGGCATTTCAGATTCAACTCTGCAACATTTTCCACATTTTCAGATTCAACAGGGCCCTCCTTCCTCTCCCAACATTGTTACTGCCCAGGGCATGACCACTCTCCTATCTATCTATCTATCTATCTATCTATCTATCTATCTATCTATCTATCTATCTATCTATCTGTCTGTGTCTGTCTGTCTGTCTGTCCACCCATCCATCCACCTCTTTCTCCATCTATCTCTGTCCCTCTTTCCATCTATCTGCCTGTCTTTCTCTGTCTCTCTGCCTGGCTCCAGAGTAGGTGCAGGGGAGAGCTTACATTTTGCTTGGGGGGAGGGCCACGCACATAGGTAAATACATAGTTATATGAGAATAGAGAGGATACTAACAGCTGGTCACCAAGAAAGGCCCTAATGAGATGACCCATGAGCTGAGCCTTGCAGGCCAGGAGGCCTTCTGAGAGGTGGTGATGAGGAGGGAGGCCATGCCAGGCACAGAGCACAGCCGGACAAAGGGAGCAGTGAGGCCCCCTCAGAAGGAAGCACGAACCAGGCGGCTCACACCAGGCCTTCCAACGCCTGGCTGCCCCCTGGCTTCCAGTACCCTCTGCCAGTCTCCTGGGCACCACTCCAGCCGGGGCCGCGGCCACAGCTACTGAAGACCCAGATAGAACAAAGTCTGGGCTCTGTCAAATGGCTCACCATCAGAAATGAGGAGGATTTTAGCAGTGGGAATAACACTACAGACGAGGATTACCATTTGTTTTGCTGCTGTGCCCTAAGGACCACAGGACCTTTGTGTGTGATTTGCATGGCTTTCTCCCCCTTAGAATGTGAGCACCTGGAGGGCAGGGACTGCCTGCCTGGTCTGACTGTATCAGTCCTTAGGACAGTGGTTTCTGGCATGCCGTAAATGCTTAATAAAAGCTTCCTTCCTTCCTTCAAAGGCATGGGGATGGGAGATGGATGCTGAGCTTAGGGAACAGTGACTAGACCACTGTCAGTGATGGAGAGTGATGTCACTCCTCGGAGAGGCTGGCATTGGTTTGAGAAGGTCTTTAAATTGCAAGTTTATATTTGTTCCTCGAGGCCACTGGGAGCCACAGAGGATTTTCAAGTAGAAGAAGAGCATGGCCAGACATGGCAGGGGCAGCTCAGTGGCACAGTGGAGTCAGGAGAACCTGAGTTCAAATCTGGTCTCAGACATTTGACACTTACTTACTAGCTGTGTGACCCTGGGTAAGTCACTTAACCCCAACTGCCTTGTTGGGAAAAAAAAAACCACCCCTGGCAGCTGGAGCAGTGGAGAACAGACAATGGGACTGGGCTGCAGAGAGATCGGAGTGGGTGCCAACACAAGAGGGCTGGGGCAGGGGGAAGAGAAGAGTCATTAAGTGCCCTACTCATTGCCAGGCTTTCCACTAAGTGCTTTACAAACATGATCTCATCCGGTCCTCACAACCACCCTAGGAGGCAGGTACCATTAGGAGCCCTATTTTACAGCTGAAAAACTGAGGCTGAGCGAAGTAAGTGACTTGGCCAGGGTCACCCAGCTGGGAAGGGTCTAAGGAAGGTTCAAAGGCTCTAGCCTCTGCACTCTCTAGCTGTCCAGGTTTGGGAGAATGACAGAAGCAAAGGTAGCTTGGTTCAGAGAGGGAGGGAGCTGGTCATGAGGGAAGCCTAAGAAGGGGGAGAGATTCTGGAAGGACAGAGATGTCAGAGATTGGCCCAGGACACCGAGGGATGGGTTCCTGGCCCTCTGCCCTCTGTTCCCACAGGCCTTGGCTGATGCTGATGGCCACAGCCCTGCTCTGCCTGGGCCTTGGGGCAAGGCTAGCACTCCTCTCTGGGGGCCCTCTCCTCCTTCCCTCCCTGGCTGTCCTCAGTCTGCTCCGTCCTTCCTCTCCCTGACACCTGCCTTGTTTCCTCAGTCTCCCCCGAACCCTTCAGACTCCTTCCTTCCTTCCTGCTGACCTATAGTCACTCTCATTCTCCCCTGACTCTGTTCCCAGCCGCCCCCACTCCCGGCAACACTTTCTCTGGGCGCCCCGGCCAGCCCCCTGGGTGCCCGGCGGTGCCACGGGGCTGATGGTGAAGGATGGCGGCCAGCCCCACAATAAGGGAAAAGCCAATTTCATCTTTATTAGCGGGAGATTGCTCCGTTAGTAATAAGCGCACTCCGAATAATTAGCGTGTTTTACGTAATAATGAAATTATGGAAATGCAGTCCACTTATTCAAAGAACTCGCCATTACCATATTTTTAAATATTAGACTTAATTAGAGTTTATCACTTCAGAGAAGTGTGCGGCCGCGGATCTTTTTTTTAAAGAAATCCTCATAAAGTGTTTATTAAGAGCTGGTAAGACGGGGATAATGATGTGTTTGGAAATTAAGGCAATCAAACATTTAATGCGGCTCTCCTGTAGGCAGAGCATGGAAATGAGTCAATTAGACATCCATTATCCAGGCCCGATTAAGTCGCTGGCCGGCCGGGCACCCAGTGGGGGCAGGGATGGGGCCCCACCACTCAGAGATGGGCAACTGCTCCGGGCCCCCTGCACTGCCCAGAACCAAACATGGCTGTCCACACCAGATGCCACCTAGGTAGCCATGTCCATCAGCCGGCCTACCTGACAAGCAGCGACAGCTGCCCCAAGCAGACTTGGGGGGAGTGGACTCCTTGTCACTGAGGGTCTCTGGGCAGCAGCTGGCTGTCCCCTGGGAGGGTCTGGTAGTCAGAGGTGAGCTAGAATAGGAGGTCACTGAATATCCCAGAGAGCTGGGGAACCTGGGAAGTCTGCCCCCAACCCAGTGACACCCCTGAGGGTCACCCTGGCTCTGCTGCAAGCCTTCACTCTCCAGCACCGGGCTGCCTACATACACACAGGAGGGACCTCACAGTGCTTGTGGGATGGATGGATGGAGATGACGTAATCACCACTAACATAAAGCATGCCAATACCTGGAGTCAGTGCTATGAAGCACCCGCTCTCAGCCACATCCACAGGCTAGCACCAGTGTGGTCTGCAATGCCAAGATTACAGAGCAACAGCCATTCCAAGGCCAGCGCCCTAGAAGCTACTAGGCACCCACACCCCACAATGCCAGGGCCACACGGGCCAGCACGCTAGAAGCCAGTGCCAACTTTCAAAGACGCCCCCAAAGGTGGCCCAGATAGGCAGTTGGACCCCAAGGGGTCCTGGGAGTCCAGGGTCCCTCATGCCACATTTTCGGAACCATGTTCTTCTCCCCACAAGGGAAAAGAACAGAGGACACTGTTCCTGGAGGCCTCCATACAGCTCCCAGAGCCAGGGCAGGCACCAGGAAGAGGACTCTGCTAGGAAGTGTATAGGGTGGAAGGAGTAAGCACCTTTGTAAGACACATTCGGCAGAGCAGCTAGAAATGTGCTGTGCACCAGGGGCTAGAGAACACTGGCTTAGAAGAAGCCTGTCACTTCAGGCCCAGAGAAAATGCCTCAAGTGACTCAGAAAGGAGCCATGCTAGTTGTAGGGAGGCTGAGGGTGCTGCCTGAATGGGCTGGCTCCAGGCACAGAAGTGACTGTGAGATGATCTGGGCAACTGGGGGTGGGGTGTGAAAAGGGCCCCCAAGCAAGCCCTCTTCCGCTGTTCCAACCTACAAAAAGACTGTGGGGGCGGCTAGGTGGTGCAGTGAATAGAGCACCGGCCCTGGAGTCAGGAGGACCTGAGTTCAGATCCGGCCCCAGACACTTGATACTAGCCGTGTGACCTTGGGCAACTCACTTAACCTCAATTGCCTTGCCTTCACCCCTCCAAAAAGAAAAAAAAAAGGCTCTGGGTTTGGACTGTAGACAAGACAGGTGAAGACTAGAGGCCCAGCTAAGAGAGGGGCTGGGAGAGAGTGAGAGGCAGGGCAGCTCAGAGGGCCCAGTCAGACAGGAGCTGGGGGCCGAAGGACTTGGCTAGACAGGAGGCTGGCTGGGGTCCCAGGTCAGTCACAGGGTTGACCAGAGAAGGGGCCCAGGGCTGGGAAGCAGAGCCTGGGGCCAGGGGCCAGGGGCCAGCTCTGGGACAGGACAGGCTGCCAGGGGATCAAGGAAATAACATAGGACAGAGGCAAAGCAGGGTCGGTCAGTGGCTCCCAGGCCCCATTTATTACAGCAAATAACTAATTTCAGAATTGATGGTGCTGGGTTTTTGTTCCGGGGCCATTTATATCAGCGGAGGAAATGAAGAGGCGGGAGTGGGCGACACATCTTTCTGCGTTATTGCTTGTCTGCCATTTGCAAATCATTATTAATTGTGGGCCCTGGCGGCAGCGGCGGCGGGTGAGGGGCTGGGGGCTGGCCGGCCGGGGGGCCAGTGCTGGGCGGGTTGGGCAGACACACATAGCTCTTCATCAAGGCCCCAGAGAGCCAATTACCCCGCCCTGATTGGGATCAGATAAAGAGGGAATTTTTACAAATTAGAGAATAAATAGAATTCCCACCCGTGGCCCGGGCAGGGCCTGGGAGGCCGTAATGAAAAGTCATATATCACCATCAGCCAGGCGGGCGGGTGGGCAGGCAGGCGGGCGGTGCAGACCAGACGCTGGCACCAGCCCCAGCACCGAATGGACCGATGCGCAGTCCAGGGGAGCCTCTGCCCCCCAGTCCTGCTGGGGCCTGGGAGGGCTTTGGAGCCCCTGCCCGAGCTCCCATGGGCAGTTTCCCATAGTTCAGTGGCTCATGGGCCTGTGGAGGGCGGAGCTGTCCAGGGTCAGACCCAGGCGTACAGGCAGAGACCCGGGCACACACAGAAGCGTTATCTACACACACAGTGTGGGCATCACATCAGACTGGCTCTCCCTGTTTGGCCAGCATCTCTTCCTGGCTACTGCCCACTGAGGCTTCCTTTGTTCTCCTGTCCTGCCCTCTGTCTCTGCCCCTCTGGGTCACCATCTGTCTTCCCAGTTCAGTTTCTGCTTAGGGTCCTCTACCTCTGTGCCCAGTCAAAGGGTCAACACTGAACGAAGGTCATAACCTCTGGCCTCTTCTGTGCCCGCTCCCGTCCCCAGGGCCAGCCAGGGTGGTCCAATGGCTCTCTTCAGAACTCCCTGCCTATCAGCCCAGTATGCCCTTGGCGGGACCTGCCTGGCAGGAGGCAGGGCGATGGGCTGGCGGGCTGCTCCTGGCCCCCTCCTCTTCTCCTGCCTTCCCTCCCTCCCTGCGGATCATTAAATATGTATATCTTATTACACGCCTTGTTAGCGTATTGAGCTCTATTGACTGATGATAAATCCCAAGCCCCGTCCTGGCCATAAATTTATCTGGAGATGATGAAGACTCAATAATCTAGTGAGGCAGATAATATGACCGGGCCTTAAAAAAGATCATTACATTAGATGTCAAAATTAAAAGTGAAATACACTTTATTAACATGGCCACGGCCCCAACTCAGGCCATTATGCGTTATGGCCCCTGCCTGCCCCCCCAGGGCCCACCAGCTTGGGGGAGGCTGGAAGGACGGATGGACAAAGGGCCTACCCAGCTACGGGACAAACAGGCTCAACCCAGGGCCTGCGAGTCCCATTCCTTGGCTAGGTAAGCTGAGGAAGGGAAGGGCACAAGTTGAAGCTAAACCTGGGCACTCAGGCTGTCTGCTCACACCTGGCCCTGAATCTGTGCACAAGCAACCTCCGTGTGTGTGGCGAGGAGGGGGCGTGTGGGGGGGGGGGAGTGAGTGCTCACACACACAGTGACCACTCTGCTAGCCTCAAGGGACAAGAGATAGAGAAAATCCAGCCCACAGCAGCGTGGGATGGTTTTTATCCTGTGTTTACTGGGCTGCCTGTCATCCACCCACCCCTACTTTTGTATATCAGTACCTGTACAACTCTGGTATGTTGCTGCATTGAGAGAGAGCAAAAGAGGGAAAGTGAGAGAGAGAAGGAGAGACAGAGAGGGAGAGAGACAGAGACAGAGAGAGAGAGGGAGATAGGAAGAGAGGGAGAGGGAGAGAGGGAGGGAGGGAGAGAGAGAGAGAGAGAGAGAGAGAGAGAGAGAGAGAGAGAGAGAGTGGGTCTGAGAAAGGGGTCCTGCTAGGCAAGCCACCTGGTCTGGTGACACTGGGTTCCCAGCCTCTGGCACTTCCTGAGGCCCCCCAGTTGAGCTCACTGTAGCTTCCCTGCTCTCTGGGGTCCCTAGACCTCTGCGAGAAGCCAACTGGGTACCAGAGGACTGCAATGAGTATTGCACACGGACACACCTCCCTGGTGTCACACAGGAGCCCAGATTCCGGGAGCTGGCTGGGGCTTCAGACACATACAAATGAATACAGAACAGAACAAGGATGCCCTCTGTCATCTGCCCAAGGAGGAAGGCCCAGCCTCTGCTTAGAGACCTCCGGGGACAGGGAGCTCACCTCCTCCCATGGCTGCCTGGCTCTCTCTCTCTCTGGGCTGGCTTTTCCTGGTGGGAAGCTTGTCCTGACCCACAGCCTCAGTCGTCTTCTCTGCAGCTTCCCCCAGCTCTCTGGAGTCACACAGAATTGGGCTCCTCACACATTGCATGTGCCCCTGCCCATTAAAGTAACAGCTCTCATGGACACCCTGTCTTCCCTTCTCCAGGACAAAAGCCTCCCAGCCCCTCCCTCAATCCCGAGGCTATCTCCTTAGGCTACTGGTGGCTCTCTCTTTCCTTCCTTTCAGATCTAGACATGGAAAGAAGTCATCTAGGCCAGTCGCTTTCATGGCTCTCCTGCCCTGTGGTGCCCATACTTGTAACTCAGGTGGGCCTGACCAAGTTATTCTGACCACTTCAGTCCCACTCACTCCTATTTCGGTTCCCTGCTACTCTCCTGATGAATGCTCAACAAAAGTTAACTCTAACTGTGGGCATCCCCCAAGATTCTGCCCTGGGATCTCTTGTCTTTCCTGTCTACACCCTCTCTTGGTGAGCTCATCAGATGGGTTTAATTATCATCTCTAGGCAGATGACTAGGCAGCACAGACTTTGGGATTTGGAATCAGGAAGACTCATCTTCTTGGGTTCAAATCTGGCCTCAGACACTTTCTAGCTGTGAGACCCTGGGTAAGTCACTTGACCCTATGTGCCTCAGTTTCCTCATCTGTAAAATGTGCTGGAGAAGGAAATGGCAAACTACTCCAGAATCTTTGCCAAGAAAACTCCAGGTGGAGTCATGAGTTGGACAAGACTGAAATGACTAAACAACAAAAAGGCTCTCAGCTCCATAGATCTGGCCCAGGCTCTGTCCTGAATTCTAGTCTCATGGCCAATTAACTCTGGACATTTCAATGTGCATGTTCTGTAGACCTCCCTCTCAAACTCAACAGATACAGAACAGAATTCATCCTCTTCCCCTCTGCCCAAATCTCTTCTGAGGAGGGTGCATTTACAAGCAGAAAGTCATACCCTGGGTGCCCAGACCCCGTCCAGGCACTGGATACCCCATTCCACTCACACCCTTAAGCCCACTCTCCCCTCCTGATGGTGGCAGGTAGGGCCACTCCAGGCCCCCTGCCCTGGGGCTGCTGAGCCATCAGAACACGAACTCCTTGAAAGCAGAATCGTATTCTATTCGCAGGGCTCAGCACAGTTCTTTTCACACTGTAAACACTTAATAAAGGCTTCCATCCCTCAGTTCATCTGTAATCCTAGTAAGATAGAAGGTCTGCAGGTTTTGCCATCTGCCCTGCTGCTGCATCCTAAGCTCCTCCTCCTGGCTCTTGCTTCCCTTAAAGTCCTTCACCATCTGGCCACCATCTACCTCCCTGGGCTTACTGAATATCGGTCCCCATCATTCATGCCATTTTCCAGTCAAATTGGCCTCCCACCTCCGTGACTTTGCCCTGCTGGCCCCTATGCCTGGAATGCTCTCTTTCTGCCCCTACCTCTTGGAATACAGGGTTTCCTTCAAGACTCAACTCACAGATCTCTTCCAGGTAGACTAGCCTGATGCTCTCAGGTGTTAGAGCTCCCTTGTTTTATAGTTACTGTGAAAAATGTCAAGGGAATTCAGCTGCCCTCCCTATGCTCAGGTGATGATCCTAGAATGCTGACAGATGATGAGTGGTGAATGTGTTAACAGGGGTTTTGGTTCACGCCTTTCTGTTCCTTTACAGAGCCTAAACTCTTCTCTGATTTAATCAGACAAGGTGGGTGGAGGTGGTGCTTCAAAGGGCTAAGACTGCCCAAGAAGACCTGAGTAAGGGGAAAGGGGATGGAAGGGAGTGGGGGGTCCTCTCTTTCCCAATGGCCATGCTAGCCAGCATCAGTTACAAGGCCCCCAAAAGACACACCCCATACAATTGAAGAACTAATTCTAGAGCCTGAAGCACTCTTGAGGGAGCAGATAGTCTCAAGAGAGATGGATACAGATACTTGAAACAGCTTTGAGGAGTGGGACCTCCGGCAGAAGAAAAAAGAGTCATCTATGGACTCAAGAGAGCTAGCCTAGAAAACCAGACCCGAGAGTGTGAGAAAGGAGTAGGAAGTGGTTGGGAAGGGGAAGGAAACAGTGGGAAGAACGTCAATGCCTTAAAGTACTAGCACAGCTGCCTTGGTCCCATGCATTCTCTCCATGTGAGCCTCCCTCCTACTGTATTCTGAATTTACAGCATGGTACTGTGTGTATTTGTGAGACAATGCACCCCAGGTTTATGAGGGATAATGTTTTGCTGGATTGTTCTTACTGTGCTGCTTTGTAAATGCCATTGCTATAAGCTAATTGTGTCTACTGGCTGATTGTTAATGGGAAACATACAGGTTGGGGCTCATGAGTTATTGTTTTGAAAGTGCAGACCCACAGGGTAGCCACAGGATAGCCTGGAACCAAGAGAATAGCAGCCTATGGAGACCTAATCTTGAATGCAAGCTAAGGATCTGGCCCAGTAGGGAACGCTACACCGTTCAGGCTTGATTTTGACTCCCTACACATTTTCTGGGACCCACTGGAGAGATCCCCTTCCTTCCTGGATATCCTTGTTTTGCAGGAATCCAACAGAAACCAAAAATGGATTTTGTCTTTTGTTTTGGATTGTAATTGGATAGCCAGTTTTCCAGTGTGTTTCCTTTACAAATCAGACCATTTTCTCTGAGAGAACTTTTTCTTGGTTGAATGCTTATGTGCTGACGTCTCCTGTGTTACTGTGATCACTGGGATTACAGAAGCTGATATGAGCAGTACTGATGTTGCATTCTTGGAATACTCTACATACACATTTATTTATGAGTACATGCCCACGTCCCTGGAATGCACCCTCCTTGATGGCAGGTGCTGACGAGATTGTGTTCTCTGTATTCCGCATTGCTGCTGACATACGCTAGGTGCATAATGGATGTTCACTGGATCTGCTTCTCAGACTGGAGCTGCATCCTCCTCACCCTGACAGCAGTGCCCCCCCCCCCACCTCCCCCGCTGGCCCAGGAGTCTCCTTCTTCTGCTTCCTCACTACAACCACCCACTGCTCCCACTGGCCCTCATTCTGTCACTTCCTCCCATTGGAAGTTTATTCCATCTGTCTGGGCCACCTTGGTCTAGATCCTGGTTTTCATAATCCAGTGGCCACCAGGTCACTTCCCTTCCTTTGTCAAGGAGTTCAGCACTGGGTTCAGTCATCCTGGTCTCCCCAACTCCTGCCCTTGACCTTATGGGCTTTCCAAAACATCAGCTTTTTCACTGGTCATTACTTATGTCTTTACTCCACTGCTGCCATCTAAAGGGCTGGTCATGGCTTTGCTCTCACTATCACCCATGAACTGTGCCCCCCTCCCTGATCATACTCTCTTACACTTCCATCTTCCTCTCTGCCTCTCTCCCTTTTGGAGCTCTAAGCCCGCCATCACCTCTTCTTCCAGGCCATCACTCTTGCTCTGGCTTCATTTTCCTTTGCTCACCATCTTGAACCAAGAATGTGACCAGATTAACTAGGCAGGAGCCTCCTCTCTTGAGTTCCCTGTCTCGTTGCCATTTGTGCCCTGGCAGTGCTCAGGCCTGGGCCCCCCTCTTGCCTCTTCCTTTCCTCGCTGACGCTGCTGAATGCTGGTGGAGGAGTCAGGCCAGTCTGCCAGCTGAGCTCTCACCGCTGGGCCATCTTTCACTGGGAGCTCCAGCCAACAGAGGGCCTTCACTCCTGGCCTCCTCTTCACCGTCCTCAAAGGCAGGCTTGGGAGGCTGCTCTCGTCAGGTGACCAGTGCCTTCCCACCGACTGAGTCCAAGCTTAAATCTACCTGCCTCGACTTCTCTGGGTACACCCCTGGAAGAATGTCGGCTTCTGTGCTCTCAGCACCCAGTCCAGTCTCTGAAGGGCAGGGTCCACACTGGTGAGACTGACCCGCTGACCTCCCCTGGGCTCCCATGGCCTTGGAGTCGGGGAGAGCCTCCTTCCAGTCCTGCTTCAGATGCTTGTTTGCTGTGTGACCCTGGGTGAGTCACTTAACCCTTGCTCGGCTCCCCTTTCCTCACACGCACAAGGAGGAGGGCAAGAGGCGATCTTGCCTCTCGGCTGCTGTGAAGACGTCAGACGGATATGAGCCCTCATTACTGTCATTATTACTAATTACTCTCTACACCCATGATTCCCAGGCCTGGCCATCCAGTTTCAGGACCCCCTGAGTGTGCGTCTCACGTGGTCACCTCCTACTGCACGTCCAGAACTGAAGCCCTCCTGAAGAGGGCTCTCTGTCCGGTCACACGGTTCAGAACTGCCAGCTCATTCCCAGTGCTTGCTGTCTCATCAATGACCAATTTAGAGAAAGCACTTTGGAAATATTATCCCACTTGATTCTCACAGCAATGCTGAGAGGGAGGTGCTCTTATTAACCCTGTTTTTCAGATGGGGAAACTGAGGCAGACACAGGTGAAGTGACTTGCCCAGGGTCACACAGCTAGTAAATGTCTGAGGCTTGATTTGAACTCAGGTCTTCCTGACTCCAGGCCTGGCATTCTCTGCCCTGTATTCCCAACCAGCTGTCAAACCCTGTATGTATCTTCACCACGTCTTTCTTATAACTTTCCCTTCTCTCTAAGCACTCGTTCACCTGAATGAACGCGTTAGCTGCTGCATGGCCTCCCTGGCTTCCCTCTGCACCCAGCTGCTGTGGAGCAGGTCCGACCACGTCACACCCCCTGTTCAGGAGGTCTCAATGGCTCCCTATCACCGCCAAGATCAAAGCCAGTCTCCTCAGCTTGGCATCTCAAGCCCTGCTGCCTCTAGTCCATTTTTCATTCCCTATCCTGATGATCTCCTGGACTTCCGAATTCCCTAAGCTGAAGTCAGCTCTGACTGCCCTGCTCAGGGCATCCTCATGCCCACCTCCTCAGCCATTAGAGCCCGAGCTCCCGGAGGGCAGGGACCCTCTCATCCCCTTCTTTGCATTCCTATCGCTTAGCTCGGCGCCTGACACACAGAAGGTGCTCAATAAATGTCTGCAGATTCTGTCTCTACATTCTAGCTGAAGTGGCTCACCTGCTGCTTCCCCAGTTTGGCAGTGTACCTCTTGTCTTAGTTCATTCCTGCTTCCAATGTGCTTTGGTCCAGCTGTCTGAATGCCCTCCCTCCTTCCCTCTGCCCTCTAAGCATCTGGGGTCCCCTGTGAGGCTCCGTAACAGGGGGCCTGCCTGCTCCTGACATTCTAGAGTGCTGCGGGGTCTATATATGATGCATAGAATGTCCTCCCCAAAGCTGCTGCCACCCTGGAGGGCAGGGAGTGGTGTCCCCTGGCACAATAAATGTCTGCTGGATGAAGGAAGGGCCTTGGGGGGCAGGAGCTGGGTGGGAGGTGGGCAGTCCCCCTGTGACACATGGTGTCCTGCCAGGAGAGGGCTGGTCCATCACTCTTGTGTGTGGGTGCCCCCCCAAGGGGTAGAGGTGACAAAGAAGAGTTTCCAACTCCAAAGCAATGAGAGGGAGAGGAGAGGACGTTCAGGCCAGGCCAGGCCAGGTGGATCTGCCCCAGACTTGGGGGAAGAAAGGGCCCTGTCAGAGGATCTGCATCTGGATATGGTGAAGATTTGGGGGTGGGTGGACCATGGAGACAGGTAGGGAGCACCTCGGGACTCAGAGATGCTA
Source organism: Petaurus breviceps papuanus (assembly GCF_028583685.1). Classification (NCBI taxonomy): domain Eukaryota; kingdom Metazoa; phylum Chordata; class Mammalia; order Diprotodontia; family Petauridae; genus Petaurus; species Petaurus breviceps. Next base: position 30,843,085 of record NW_027185850.1, on the reverse strand, counting down.
GACCGGAGGAGGAGGGTGGGCCCCAAAACAATCCCCAGAAAGGGATCTGTTGCTTTAACAACAATGATGGTGCCGGCAACAGCGGCCGCTTAATCACGGGCCAGGGGTATGTGATAAATAGCAGCCTGCCTTGCTCTGTCCGTGGCTGGCTCTGGTCCTCTAACAAATCCTGCCTGCCTGCTGGTCCCAGCCTCCCTGCCTGGTGAATATTTCATCTGCGGCCTGCACTTCAGGGTGCTGCGGATAATCCCTATTAATTTAAATAATGCCGGGCCAGGCTTATCAAACTATTTATTATTTATCAGCTTTGTGTATTTGTAGCTAACAGGTAGGGGGGCCGCCCGGGACAGACCCACTCCATCACGCTGCCTGCCTGCCCGCCCGCCATCCTCCCGTGCCTTTAATTAGTAATGAGTACTAATAGGTCTCTATAGCCACCACCCTGGGAACCTGGGGCCCCATGGGCCAGGCCGGGCTGGATCCGAGGGGTCTGAGCATAGAGGGCTGATGGGGATAATGGGGGCGATTTTCAGCCATGCCCTGGGCCCATGCCCTCGACCTCTGAAATGTGGGCAGCCTCTGCCAAGCCTAGGGGACCTCAGAACCACTACCTGCCCAGCACCAGCAGGGGCCCAGGAGAATGGAAGCTCCTCGAGGGCAGGTCTTTTCCTTTATGTCCCCAGGGCACATAGTAGGAGCATAATCAATGCTCACTGATTTTTGAGCTGAATCAACATTTATTACAAGCCCTTTGGTTGGGCCAAAGATCTGCCCCAAAGAAGGGGATGCCCGGGCCAGGATGGGCTTATGGAGAACCCCGGGCTCCCCTTCCTTTTCCCCCCAGTCAAAGCCAAAAATGAGCTAGTGCCCGTCCTCAAGCTGTGTCTGCCCTGTGCACATAGAAGCGTCCATGCATCTGCCATCTAATCAGGCTTGAGTCAGGCGTGGCTGCCATTTAACACTCACACCTGCCCTTCTGTCTTACAAGTTTGTCCCTGTCCCCAGTCCCCTGGCTGGGTCAAGGGAACATATGTAGCCAGGCCTGGCTCAGCTCCAGCCCCAGCCACACCCCTAGCCTAGGCAGGCCCCTGCCCTCTGAACAAGGCAGAGCCTGTGGCCCGTGCCCAGACTCCTGCCCTCCTTAACGTGCAGGCCTCAGGTGCACAAGGAGTCACGCACCCGCTATGGCCCCTTCCCAAGACTCAGCTCAAATCCCGCCTCCTGAAGGAGGCCTTTCCCAGGCTCTCACCTGACCCTCCTCATCTCTGTCCTGCGCGTACCTAGTTATGCCTGGGAGCTCCTGAGCTACCAGCTGGAAGGGCTGCCAAGAGCTGCCTCATTTTACTCACCCTGGGGTAGCTGCTACTATTATCTCTGTTTTAGGATGAGAAAACTCAGAGAGAAATGAAACAATTTGCCTAGGGTCACATAGCTGAAAAGTGTTTGGGGCAGGATTTGAACTCAGATCCTGCTGATTCTGGGTCCAGCACCACACCCAGGGCATCCCCTAGCTGCCTAGTCCTGTAGGACAGAGACCTTGTATTTCTGCCTCTCTTTGTATCTCTGGTGCTTAGCCCAGGATCTGGTATACAGTAGGCATTTAAGACATGCTTGTGGGCACAAGGGAGCACCCACTCACACATATACTCAAGACTATGGGGGTGTGGACAGCTCCGTGCGTGCCTGGACACGTGCTCGCAGCTCTCCCCCTCCCCTCCAAGGCATAATCCCAGACATTCACACAAAATTCACTCCAGAAATGAACCAAGTTTGGACATAGTATGGGGTTTGGTCCTAGGCACTGAGGAAGATGGCTCACACCTGCACCCAGGCTCTCAGAGGCCTCTGCTTCAGGACTTCCAGGGGTGGGGAGCTCACCACCTCCCCAGGCACACCTTTAGGACAGCTCCAGTCTTAGTGAATTTTCCTGCTCTCAGGCCTAAATATGCCCCGTCCCCCATCCCACTCTGGGTTCTGCCTTGGGGGCCAAGCAGAGGAAGGCTGACTCCTCCACGTGAGGGGGTGGCTACAGCTCTCCCTTCCCCTCCCGAGTCTTCTCTTTCCCAGGCTAACCAGGCCCAGCTCCTTCAAAGGATCCTCTTTGATAATGGCCTCCAAGCCCTCTCCCTTCCTGGCTGCTGCTCCCTGTATCCTCCCGCTCCTCAACATTACTCTTACCCCACAGCACCCAGGACAGAAGTGCCTCCCTACTCCTGGGCTCTGCCCCCTGAATGCGGCCCAAGATCCCCTCAGCTTTCTCTGCTTCCATGCCATACCACTGACCCGTGCCAAGCTTTTGTTCCACTGATCAAAATCCTACTAGAGACCTTCCATACTTTTTTGGGAGGAAAAAGTCTGACATGTACCAAAAATATGTACACCAGTTCTTTTTTTGGTAGTGAAGAATTGGAAACTAAGGTGCTGCACTGATTGGGGGAAGGCTCAACAGATTATGGCAGGGGAAAGTGATGGAATACTGTTATGCTGTAAGAGATGGTGAAGGGGGTGGTTCCAGAGAAACCTGGGAAGGCTTGCACGGACTGATGCAGAGTGAAGTGAGCAGAAATAGGAGATGAATTTATGTAACAGAAACACTGTAAAGGCAAACATCTCTGAAAGATTCAGATCAATACAATGACCGACTGTGAATCCTGAGGACCAACCAGGGAGGCTGCTCCCCACCTCCTGACAGAGAGGCGACTGTGCTGACGGGCAGGATGGGATGTATGGAAAGTTACTTTGCTAGACTGTTTACTGATTACAAGGATTTTCATTTTCTCCCTTTTTTTTCAGCTGGGGAGATGGGAGGGAGAAAAGATGCTTAACAATGGAAAAAATAATAAATAATAATAATAAACAACCCTGCTTTTGAGCTTTGGCCATCTGATCAGTCCCAGACCCATTTAACTTTGCTAGTCTACATTCCTTTTTCTCACAAGGATATGCCCCTATTCCTGCCCCACTTCCCCAGATAAAAAGACTGACCTGTGGTCAGTCCACAAACATTTATTAAGCCCTTATTCTGCCCTAGGTGCTGGGGAAATAAGGCACAGGCAGCCCCTGGGTGCTGTGTCCCAAGGCTTTCTCACTATGCCATTTCAAGTAGGCCCAGCCCTGGACTGCGGTTGGGGAGATGGGGGGAAGCCCAGGAGTTGGGGCCCCTGGCCAAAACCTCCAAGCGCAGCTTAAGAATTCACTGTGTGCTTTGGCACCGAGGTCACCAAAGCCAAAAATGAGCTAGTGCCCGTCCTCAAGCTGTGTCTGCTCTGGGTGGGGAGAGCTGCACCCTGTGTGCACATAGAAGCGTCCAGTGTGTGCCCAGAAGAGCCCAGTGTGAGCACAAACGTGGCCACCAGCCACAGACGAAATAATCGCTACATGATTGAGGGGAGGCTCTTTCAGCTAGAGGACTTGTGAACTGAAGGAAGGAGGGCACAAGCTCAATTCTTAAGGAAAAGGGACTGTAAAAGGCAGAGGAGAAGAGGGTGGTTGTTGCAGGCCCCAGGGATGGCTTAGGGAGAGATGGAAACAGCAAGAAAGCCAGTCTGGCTGCAGCGCAGCAGACATGGAGGGGAGAAGCTGGAAGAGGCCTGGAGAGGTAGGGTGGGAGCAGACTGAGAAGAGCTTTCAACACCCCACAAAGGAATCTGCTTTGAATTCCTGAAGCAACTAGGAGCCAGTGGGGTTTACCGAGTAGAGAAGGAACAGGGTCAGACCTATAGTTTAGTAAGATGGGACAGAAAGGAGAGCAGTTAGGAAGCCATGGCAATTGTTCAGGCTAATATGTGTATGAGCCAGGATGGTGGCTCTAGAAGTGGAGAGAAGGGGGCAGAGAGGGAAGAGTGGAGGGTGACACCTGGGTAACCCAGGGGAAGGGGTACCCTCGATGGCAGCAAGAAGCTGGGAAGAGGGCCAGGCTTCAGGGGAAAGAGAATGAGTTCGAGATGCCCTTGGGACATCCAGCCCAATGCCTCCCCTGAGCCTGGAGCTCAGGAGAGAGATTAGGGCAGCATGGACAGACCTTCTCAGGATGACTGGAGCCATGAGAACCGGTGGGATCTCTACGGGAGAGAGCACAGAGGGAGCAGGGTACGGAACCAGAACGAGCCTTGGGGGAGCCAAAAGATGAATATCCAGTAGAGAAACTCAAGACGGTGAGGCTGAGAGGGGCCTGCCTTAGAGCCCTCCTCAGGGTCAGCTGGCTGCAGCTTTGCAGCCTTGAAGGCCAAGTCAGAGTCTCTCCTCACAAGGTCCTTATGGTTCCCCTTCAGTTCTTTCCTTTAATCCCCAGGAGAGTTCTGAAAACCCCAAGGCCAGGCTGAGGAGACTGAGGGGATGAAAGGGGCATCTGGACAAGAATCACAGAGTAGTAGATCTGGATGGGAGAGAGATCTTGGAGGCCACTTAGTCCAGCCTCTTTATTTTACAGATGGGGAAACTGAGGCCCAAGGCAAGTGACCTGCCTAGGGTCACACAGTCAGCAGGTTGTCTGGGGCAGGATTTGAACGCAGATCTTTCTGACTTCTCATATCTTGGAGCCCAAATTGGTGGCAAGAAGAGCCACAGAAGGGGTGGTCCCAGGGAGCAAAGGTCCAACCCTGCCTGATGCCCCTGAGGAGCACCAAGTCTGCTAAGTGCCTAGCTCGTGCTCTCCATCCAGGAGCCCACGTGGGTGTGGGCCAAAGCCTGACAATTATGCTCACGGTGCCGATCTCCAAATCCATATGTCTTGAGGCTGCCAGTACATCATGGTGTCAAGTCCCTGAATTGGGACATCCATCAGAAGGCCGGCATCATCCCATGTGGCCACCCGGAGCCCGGCTGGGCCAGGAGGCTCAGAGTCGGGGGGAGGCCGGGATGCCGAGGGGCCTGGCCTCTGGAGACCACTGGGCCGGGGCAGGGCTGTGGCCCGGCTGGGGTTGGGCAGGGACTATGGGCTGGGCCCCAGGGTGCAGAGGGAGCCCCCCAGGTGGCTGCCAGGCTTGGTCGCTAACACTCTGCGCTGGCTGTTCTTAAAAATTTATGACTCTGTTGAAACATGAAAAATAAGGCGGAGGAGCGATCATTAGCGCAGCCCTGCCCCCCCTCCCCGGCACCCTCGTAAATTGAGATTTATGGCTGCGGCGGGCGGGTGGGGAGGGAGCGGCCCAGGCGGTGGCAGCGTCACAGCCCTGTCTGTGTCTGTCGGAGGCTTCAGTTTATCACAATCTACACAGATTATGGGGATGAATACAGGGCCGGCCCCCAGCTCTGTCAGAGCCTTCTGTAAACAAGAGAATAAGCGATGGGAGGCAGAGGGCCCCGGGCCCAGGGAGCCCGCAGCCTGCACAGCCCCCTGCTCAGCCTCCAGGGAGGGCAGCTCAGCCCTGCCAGGCCACCCTGGGGAAGGGGAGCCTGCCCTGGCCTCCCCCAGCCAGCCGGGGAACAATGGCAGCATCGGGCCTGGGTCCCAGCCCCCTCTGCCTGAGAGGCCTCACTTAGTGCTGTCAGCCCAGCCATTATGGAATTGGGGTTTCATTTACACACTAATTAAACATTACAGCTTGTTCACAATTACAACGCGGGGATGAGGGAGTAACTAATTACTGAGGAAATGAGCTAACATTTATCTCTTCCAGGAGGAGGAGGAGAGCATCATCCCGGCCCAATGCCCTCCATGGGCCCTCTCCCTTCAGCGGCCTCCCTAATCAGGTGGCGGGCGGACAGGGCCAGGGTCCCCCTTCCTCAGCCCAGGGAGGGGGCATCACCCCAAGGGCCCAGGTTGGCTGTAGGCACTCAGGATGGCAACGGGCCCAAGGGGGGACCAAGGAGGAGGAAAAGGTGGGCTGGAGGGCAGTAACGGCCTGGCCAGCAGGCCGTGTGGCCCCCGCCCCAGGAGCAGGGCATGGTGGGGCATCCTGCATCTCAGATCAAGGACTGGGGCCCCAAGGGGTCTGCGCCGCTCATCCCCACATCCATCTCCGCTGCTGGACAGGCAGAGTGACCTTGATCCCTCTCTCCAGGGAAGAATTAGCATCAGAGCCGCGGCTGGGGAGGGCAAGGAGAGGAGAGGGAAGGATTCCAACCTCCCCCTTCCCCAGCTCCAGCGCCTGCCTCCCTCCCCAGAGCGGGGTCTGGGGAGGGCTGGGGGACAGAGGAGACTGGGGAATTTAATAATAGTAACACCTCAGTCTCCAAGCTTGCAGCCTTCCTGTCTTTGGGCCAGAGGAAAAAAAGGGAGAAGAAAGGGGAACAGTGGAGAAAGCCTGAACCAAAGGGAGCCGGCCGCTTAGAACTGAGCTTCAAAGGGGCCCCGGCTTCTGGGGCCTAATTGTACTGACCCCTGGCCTCCGCCTTCAATCAGTGCCGCTTCCCAGCTCCTGCAGCCTGGCGGCCTCCCCGCCCCTCACCTAACTAGCAGCCATATTCTTCTCATTAGGCCTGAGCCTGGCTGTGGAAGCCACCCCCAGCCCCCAAACCGGGGCCTTGCACACACACACACTCACACGCATACTTTGCCTGGGGGGGGGGCAGGGCAGTGTGCGTGCTCGGTGGGCAGGCCTGATGGAACAGCAGCAGGGTGAGGGGCACGGGGGCTGGAGTGACTTGGGCCTGCCCTGGCCCCCACGGCCTCCAGTCTTGTGGCCTCAGGACCTCTGGGAGCTGGCCCTGCAGGACCACTCCTGACAGCCCTCACTTGGCTGAGCGGGTCCTACACATTCCCAAGCCTGTCAGTGGATGCTCGTTCCCTGTCCTCTGCATGTCCTTTATGTGTGTGTCTGCATGGCTGTCTGCCTCTGGCTGGGAGTTCCCAAGGGCAGGGACAGGGATGGTACCCTGGGTATGATCAGGGTACTGGCATCTGGTCCTGGTGATGGCTGTAGCAAACTTCTGCCACCCCCTATGGACAAGTGCTGCCCGGCCAGGCCTCCATTAGCTTCTGCTCAGCTCAGTGTGGCCCAGCAGGGAGGAGGTGGGCACAATCGGGGGTCTCCCCATAGCTGCTGGTCCACAGCTCTTAGCTGGAAGTTATGAACAGGTGCCTCCCGTCCATGGCCCTGGTGGGACCCCAGGTGTGGGGACAGGAGATTAGAGCACCCTGGGATGAGGAGCATTCTGGCTGGGGGCATTCTGGTATCCGTCCTGGGCAGAGGTCTCCCTTTGTTCCTGAGGCTGGAGCTCCAGCAGGGATAAGGGCAGAGAAGCGGAGGCCAGGGTATCAGAGGGGCCCAGGGGTCCTGAGGCCTCCCCACATCTCTGGGGGTCAGCCAGGGCGTGTCCTGGTGTGTTCTGCCGGGAATCAGAATGACCTTCCAAGCAGTTGCAGGGGCCCAGCTGGCCAGCTTGCTCTCGCTGACATTGTCTCTCACCTTAACCCACCGCTAATGACTTGCGAATATCGACGGAAAAGGGAAGGGCAGAGTTGGGGAGGGGGGAGACTGGGGGGTCAGGAGGCAAAGAGACCGAAATGAAGTTGAGTTATCTCCCATCTGGAGCTGAGCTCCTAATCCTCCAGCCCCGAGGAATCCAATGAAGCCCCTTATCTGCCCTGTCAATCACTGGCCGTGTGCGCGCACACGCGTGGTACATGCACACACATGCACATGCGGGCACACTCCCCGCCTCCCCGGCCCATTATTCCTCCAGCAGGAGAGTCAGGAGCCGGGGAGCGAGGGCCGGGTCCTGCCAGATGGATGCAATTTGCATAATATCAGCGGTGAAGGCTGCAAGATCAACAGGGGTCAGGACGCTGACATGGGCGCACAGTCTATCTGCGAGCGCTAATTTGGCCGGCATTGATCTGTCTTGCTGATTTCTTTGTCATTTACGTCGGCGATGGTTTGACAGGAGATACAGAGAGAGACAAGGGGAGGCCGGCGGGGGCCGGGGGGAGCAGAGAAACAAAGATTGTAGTTACCGATGCCTTTAACACAGACAAAAAGATGAGCTCTGCCTGGGGACGCCAGCGGCCGCAGGCCCCCGCGGCTGCTAATTACCCCAGCACTCAGCGTTCCTCTGGGGCCCCGTGCCAGGGCCGGGGAGGTGGGGGGCAGGAACAAGCCCCTTCTGCCCCTGCCCAGCCGCTCTGGGACCGAGGCCACCCAGGGGAGAGGCGGTGATGGGGTGCGTCTCTCCTAGTGGGGCCCCTACTCCCTCCTCCCTGGCACCTCAGGGGTCAAGACGCTTCTCTCCTGATCCTGGCGCCCAGTGCAGAGCCATCATCCAAGAAAACTGGCCTGGGGCCTGGGGAGGCTCTCCCACCCCTCAGAGAGAGCTCCTCCGCCCTATGGTCCTCTCTGAGGGGCCGACCTGCTCCAGGCCTCTGCCATGACCACATATGGGGCCTTGGACAAGCCAGCTGACCCTTCTGGTCCCCAGGTTCTTCATCTGGGACTGTCTATAATGCCCATCTTCTGTTTGGTCTTTAAGCCTTTCACAATCTGATGGGCACCTTTCTACCCATGGTATGCACATACACCTAGTCTATGATTCGGTCTCTCTGTTGTTCCCCACATAGCATCTCTATCTCCCACCTCTATGCCTTTGCCCTGCTCCTTCTCCGGGCCTAGAAATGTGCTCGCTCCATTAGAAGGTATGGATACAGGCCTCCTGAGTACAGGGACTGTCTGACTGGGATAAAGGCTGCTATCCCTCCTCTTGCAGAAGACTGGCTCCCCCGCTCCTTCCAGCCTCTGATCAACAGCCTTGGGCTCTTCTGAAGGGGGTTCCTTCCGGGAGGAGGGCCTCCCTCCCTCCCGGCAATCCCATGGGCTTTCACTGGGGGAGACCCTCCCTTAGGGGCCCAAAGTGCTCCTCTGTGGCCTTCCCTTCTGGCCAGGTCCAGGAAGGGGACCAGCTGAGCACTGGCTGGCCTGGACGCCCGTCTTTCTTTGTCTCCCTCCCTTCTTTGTCAGAGGCAGGAGAGAGCCGAGCTTCCTGCTCGGAGCCTGCATGATCAGAAGGGACCCCCTGCTGGCCAGCTATGGGAGGGGGGGCAGCGGGCAAGGACACGGAGGAGACCGGACAGACGCAAGCAGGCTTTGGTGTACACTAATCCCCTGGCCCGAGGCCCTTCACAGGGCCCCGACAAACTTCAAGGAAGGGAGGCAAAGGCATCCTTCGACAGAGAGCCTCATTATCGCTCTCCCCCCATGCAGGCGGGCGGGCGCGGAGGGAGGGACCGCCGTGTGCACAGAAAAGGCTGTCACTGTCCTTTCTTCCTTTGGGTAAAAGCCCATCTCCCTGAGTCTGCCCGCCCCCGTTCCAGGCTGACACCTCTCAAGGCTGCTAATTAGATCCCCGCTGCCTCTCTAATGCACTCTGACAAGCGCCCTCACACGGGCCAGCTGGGTCTTGGTACTGCCTCTGCGGTGTGGACACAGGGTGCCCTGGCACAGGGTCCAGGAACGAGGTCTGTTGGTGCAGCTTCCGGCTGCCCCCGGGCCCTCTCATCCTCCTCTGGACATCAGACACACCGAGTCTGGTCCTAACCACTCTCTGGTCCCTCTGTGGATCCCCTCATGGCAAAGGGCAGGGGTATGTGAAGGACAGGCCTCAAAAGCAGATGAGACTGCCAAGGCTGCCCTGGTAGAGCCTCCAGTTGGGAGGGACATAGAGGCGGCTGGTCCAAGCCCTGCCTGAGGAGGACGTCCCAGGAGGGAGGACCCACTGAGGCCTCTGGGCAGCCGGGCCATGGCCCACAGTCAGGAAGGTGTTCGTACATCTGCCTCAATGCCTTCAACCAGCCAGCTCAAAAGCACTGATCAGCTGCCTACTGTGGGCCAGGCCTGATGCTGGGGAGAGAGACAGAAACAAAGCCACCCCTGCCCTCAAGGAGCTTATGCTCTGGAGAGAGATGCAAGTGCACACACACAGAAATGCACACGTGTACACACACGTGCACACACAGAAACGCTCACATGTACACACATGCACACACATGTGCGCGCACACACAACATACAGCCTGTTTATGCAGAGCTTTAAGCTCGGCCAAATGCTTTACGTGTACTGTATCTCATCGGATGATGAGATCCTCCTAACAACCCTGTCAGGAAGGTGCCATTCTGATCCCCATTTCATGTATGAGGAAACTGAGGCACAGAGAGGTTAAGGGACTTGCCTGACGGCACACAGGTAGTAAACACCTAGGTGAGATTTGAATCTGGATCTTCCTGACTCCTGGCATGGTGAACAAAGGAGAGAGCTGGACCTGCCCTGGCATCAAGAAGACCTGAATTCAAATCCTGCTTCAGTCACTTGCCAGGTGACCCTGGGCAAGTCACTTAACCTGTCTGTCTGCTCAGTGTCCTAGAGTGTAAGATGGTGATTACAAAGAAAGGGTCATTAAGAATAAAGCGAGATAATATTTGTAAAGTGTTGGCACAGTGCTTGGCACACAGACGGCTCCATATCCACTACCATCCATTACTGGCCACCACGTGGTATCTCTTCAAGTAAATGACACCTGTATTCATGCAGGGGCACGCATGCTCTCACACACGTGCACACACCTGTTACATGCAACACAAACACGGGATCATTCGGTCCAGAGCCAGGAAGGGACTGCTGGGTAAGGCCAGCGTGGTTCCAACACAGAAACGCAGACGCTGATAAAAGCTAGCACTCCCAGCATTCAGATTTGCCCAAAGCTTCACAAGTACGATTTTACCAGATCCTACAACAGCTCTGGCAGGTAGGCGGTTTCTTTACTCCCGTTTTATAGATGAAAGCACTTGAGGCTGAGGGAGGTTGGTCACATAGCTAATAAGTGTCTGAGGTCAAATTTGAACCCAGACCTTCCTGATTCCAGGTCCTGTGCGCTCTCCATTACACTATCTAGATGCCAATAAAGATATGATTATTTATAACAAGTTATTACATTACAATTATATTTTATAAGGTGTAGTAAGCCTGGAAAGGTAGGTCATGGCCATGTTGTAAGGGGCTTTGGGAGCTGACAGAGGCCCTGGCATTTCTTGAGGGTGTGGTGGAATGATGGCATGGTGAGACTTTGGCTTTAGGAAAATCACTTTGGAAGCTGGGAGGAAGATGGGCTGCAGAGAGGAGCCTGGAGGCAGGGAGCCCAATAAGGAGTCCTCCGCAATAATCCAGGTGAAAGAGAATGGGTGGGGGCCAAATGTGGAGAAGGAGACAATCAGAGAGAGGCAAAGCCCCAACTGCAAGGACTCAATGACTGAGTGGAGATGTAGGGTGAGGGAGGAGGAGCCCAGGATGCTTTGAAAATGGGTGATTGGGAGGATGGCTGGCCTTTGCCCAGAAATAAGTGAGCAGGGGAGAGGTGGTGGCTTTAGGGTAAAGACACTAAGTTCTATCTGGCCAGGCCTAGCTTAAGAAGCCTACAGGACATCCAGTTCAAGGTGCCTAAAAGGCAGGTAGGCGGTGATGGAGGACTGGAGCCCTAAGGGTCTGAGAGAACCTTTGGTTGGATCATGGAACAGAAAGGGAGCCCAGGAAAGAGGCTTGGGGCGACTCCTCCAGTCAGGGTAGAACACAGCTGATGAGGCAGCAAAGGGGACGAGGGGGCTCCAGACAGGGAGGAAGCGATTCACAGGGACGCTTGGCAGCGGGAGCTGGGGGTGCAGTGGATGGCACTTGGGGTGAGCCAGCAACCTCGAAGAGTGCAGTTTCAGTGGCCTGATGAGGTGGAAGCCAGACTTCAAAAGGTCAAGAAGTGAGAGGGAAGAGGTAGGGGCAATGATTGTGGAAAACCATTTATTTTTTAGAATTTGCCTGTGAGAGAGGGAATGAAAGTCACTGGCTTAGGGGATCAGGGGGCCTTTTTTAAAGGATGGTGGAAACTTGGGGCATATCTGTAGCAGAGGATGAGCAGTTCAAGAGGGAATGATCTCAGTTTAGGGGGCAGAGACGACTATGGGTGTGGCTGCCAGCAGACGGCAGTCCTAAGCCGCCCCAGTAGAGGCCTCCTTCCAAGCTGACTTAGTGCACTCAGGGGCCACTATTCTTGCCTCCTGCCTTTCCACCAATTCCAATTCCTAATTGTGTAGCCCACCAGGGGAGTATGAGAGCCACCCTGGAAGCTGGGGATGCCTGGTACGTCTACGGCATTCTGCAAGAGGGAGCCTGGCTAAGCAGACGTGCCAGTAGCTCTTAGGGATTCACACATCTCACAAGACAACCTTCCTATCTTGCCCCATGGCTAAGCAAAGGCTGAGTGGCTAAGGAAGGGGAATCTGGCCATGGCAATGGTTCTACTGGCTTCTCTCAATTCAGTTTTTTAATTACTCAGTCCTTCTAGGGTCCCACCATAAATGATGCCCAGAGAGTTAGAAGAGTTTCTGCAACATCCTGGGGAAGCCATGCAGACAGGCAAACTTGGGGGCAGTAGGAAGACATGATACACCAGTGAGTGAGCCAGGGACAAAGAATTCAGCTTAAAGCATTCCAGTTTTGCTAGAAGTTAGCATCCTGGGGTCATGGGATAGGAGTTGGCAGGAAGCCATATCATAGGTCATTGAGGCCAGCACCCTCTTGTCCAGAGAGGGCACCTGTGTGGCTTGCCCAAGGTGACACAGAGAGTGATCTCACATTGTCTGAAGCCAAACCCAGCATTCATTCCACTGCCTGAAGGGAAAGCTTAGAGTTAGCTTTATGGAAGCAGCAAGACTTGGAGGGCCTAGGGAGGCTAGAGCGGAGGGGCCCCTTTAGGCAGAAGGCCATCCTCTGCTTTCTGATCCAGAGTTGGACTCACCACCTTTATCAGATAGGCTCCCAAAGACTCTTGGGCTGCATCCAGAAATGAAGGACCCCTCTAAGGACAAAGACTGGCCGTGAGGCAGTGTGGCTGAGGATGCCACAGTTGGTCCTGGCTTCCTGTCTCTGTGGGGGGACCCTTCTGGTCCCTCTCCCTTCCTCCCTACTGCAGTCTCTCCCTGGTCCCAGGAGTTCTCCAGCTTCAGGAGTCTCTCTACCACCACACCCCCCAGCTCACCTCCTCTGAAATACAGTGGCACGGGTCTCCTTGGTCTTCCTATGTTCCATTTCCCAGCCGAGGGCATTCTCACTGGCCATGCCTGGGCCTCTCTCCCTCCTCATCTCAGCTTGCTGCCCTCCACGGGAAGCTGTTCCCAATCCCTCTGCATGTGTGCACCTTCCCTCTACTGACCCTGTCTGTCCTCAGCTGTTTGCTCGCTGGCTCTCCTAACACACTAGGAGCTCCTGGGGAGCAGGGATCCTCAATCCTACCATTGGGCCTGGTGCCCAGTAGGCACTCATCGCTCTTCCTGAAGCCGGTCTTTGTCCCCCTCTATCGTCCCTGCCTTTGTCATTTACCTAATGCATAGACAGTTCTGGTCAAGTCAGTTCAAGAGGTCCCTTGCCTCAGCCTGGCATTCAAGGCCCTCCTTGAGCTCATCCCGTTCTACAACTTTCTCTTCCCCTTTCCTGGCCCAGCTCCTTACACCCCAGCCAGGTGAGGCATCCAGATCAGGCCCTTGCCTGTCTCTCCTCTGGGTCAGGTCCTACCCCTGCTGGACAAGAGGAGCCCCAGGGGAGGGGTCTGATGTCAGAACTACAAACCGAGGCAGCTCAGCTGGGCGCCAAGGGTCCGTCAGAACCCCTCCCTGGCATGGTAGCTCCTTGAGTAGTTCATTAGAATTGTGTCACCAAGTACATATGCCTGAGTGGACAGTGACGGGCGATGACCCCTGGCCCAGGGACCGGGAGACAGTCCCCATCAAACTCCCACAGTGAGACCCTTTTAACACGCACAGTGAACTCAGCGCATGGAGAGTTGGAGCTCATTAAAACTGCCGACTCCGTGAGCACGCCATTAACCTCACTGCTCCAAACTCGTGCCTCGCCATCTCCTCCTCTCCCTGGTCTAATTAGCGCCCCAAGCTAGCCCCCTCCCACCCCCAGCACCCTCTCCTCCAGAGATGGGGCGGGAGCGGCCAGTGACCCTCTCAATGGGTGAGGTGTCCCTCCTGGACTGTGGGGGACAAGGAGATGTGGGCAGGGCCAGATCCTAGGCAGTCTATTTGGAGGACCCCATTAATGGGCATCGTGGGCCCAGGTTCCTAAACCCCAGATGGGGGCACCAAGGACCTTTTAGCAGAAAACCAGGGCTAGTGCCTGAGCCTAATGAGGCAGCCATAAGTGGCATCATGTGGGAGGGGGGAGGAAGGGGAAGCAGTAGGCACAGGGCAGGCTGGGGACATTAAGAGAAGCCATGCCTCAGGCACCACAGAGGGGAAGGCAGGCGAGTACCCTACCTGGGACCTTTCTCTCGCTCCAGATGCCAGGAGAAGGGTGTAGGCCTGAGTACCCGTGTAGCACCCCAGTGTTGCCCTAAGCTTGTGGAGATGAGGAGGGAAGGAGGCAGGCAGATGGGCACCAGCTGGAAAGACTGGAGAAGCAGGGGATGGGAATGAGAGAATCAGAAGAAGCCAGAGGGCACTATGGCTGAGCCGCACCTGCCTGAAGAGCCCCTCCACAATGCAGTGAGCCAGTGAGTGGCAGTCCAGCTGTTACTCTGGACCTCTGGGGCGAGGCTGTCACTGTCTCCAGAAGCAGCTGGTGAGTTCTAGCCAGCTCTGAGGGTCAGGAGTTTTTTATTTTATCACTTGAAATGGGCCTCTGCCCCCTCTGCCCCTGTACCTCATTGTGCCTCTGGGCCACAGCAGACAAGGCTGGTCCTGCTCCCGAATGACAGCCCTCTGGGTGGCCGGCACGGCCCCTGACCTGCCTCTTCTCCACACCAAACACTGCCAATGCCTTTTCACGTGGCCTGGTCACCTGCCCAGAACCAAAATTTAGGCCCCAGAAATGCTCTGACCAACACCACCAGAGCCCAGCCAGACTTCTGCATGTGGGGCACGGAGACCCACAAAGACCAAACCTTAGCACCTGCCTTCCTCAGCGCAGCCCCTGCCAAGGGGGTGCTCAGGATACTCTGCCCAGGCCCAGCTCCTCCTCTTCTCACTGTCCCAGTGACAGGGAGACCCTGGCTGGAGGACGCCCCTCACCCCGCCGGAGGACCCCCTTCTGCCCCCTCCCCCCGATCTGCCAACCCTTCCCCTGTGCACTCTGACCTCTCACTCTCTAATGAACAAAGTTCCTTTCAGTCATTAGACCGCTTCCTCTTTTGCTCCATTCACCTTCTGGCCTTCCAAAAGATCTGATCAACCTGTCTGGCCTCCTGGATGCACCTTCTCTCGTGCCCCCTAACTCACTGGTTGTGGTGGGAGAGTCAGAACACTCCTTGTTCCCCATTGCACAGTGCAGGAGTCAGGAAGACCTGAATTCAAATCCAGCCTTAGATGCTTACTAGCTGTGTGACTCTGGGAAAGTCACCTCTGTATGGTGAGGGAGGACAAGATGGATGGCCCTCCCAACGTCTTCCTGCCCAGGCCCCATGGCATCTGAATGCGGGTCCATCCATCCACAATGACCTTCTGCCACATCTGCCATCATGCCCACCACAGCCCTGGGTGTAGGTCCTACTATTACCATTTTACAGGCAAGGAAACTGAGACTTGTTCAGTGGTACACAGTCCAAGAAGTGTCAGAGACAGGGCCTGAACTCAAGTCCCCCCAGCCCCAATTCCAGTGAAGTGCCAGATCCCCCCTCCAGCAGCTCTCCTCTAAGAAGCAGGGGAGGAGGGAGACACCCCAGGCAAGGGGGACACATAGCTCAGAAGCTCATATGGGAGACAGAGTTGTGTTCAGGGCCACCAGTCAGGCCAGTTTGGGCCCAAGCAGACATGAAGGCCCAGGCAATGGGCATACCCACAGGTCCTGTCCTCAGGGCCACTCCCTCTCCACTGAGGGAGAGACAACCTGTACAGAAACACAATGTGGAAAACTCTTGAGTTGGGAGCCAGAGGACCTGGGTTCAAATTCTGGCTCTGACCTTGGGCTTGTCCCTTTAAATCTCTGGGTCTTCATTTCCTCATCTGTAAAATAAGGAGTGAGGTTCTGATGATTCCCCCCCCACCCCAGCTTGATGTCTACACTCCTAAATGAATAAAAGATGGTTTTGGGGAGGGGGGGAGTCTGCTAATAACCAGGCACATCTGGGAGCCCCAGGCACGATGGGGGAGGGGATGGATGGGAGGAAGATACCCAAGTTGAGCCTTGTAAGAAGCTGAGGACCCTGAGGGGTGGAGGTGAGGAGGAGGGCATTCTATGCTGGAGAGGAGAAGGTAGCACACAGAGTCTGGGGGCTGGGATACATTGGGAGGAGGGCAATTCTCTAGAAGACCCTCAGAAAGGCTGGCTGGGGTTCCTAGGACCAGGCCTGGGGTGATGGGGACACACCGAAGGTGTATGGACAGGAGAGTGTGCCTGGAAAGCCTTCTCCAGAAGGACGGGCTAGAGGTCAGGCAGGAGGAGGCTGTCCAAAAGGCCGTCAGACTGAGTAGCTACGATGCTGGGGACCCTGGAGAGCAGCTTCATTTGAATGAAGCCAGATTTCAGGGACAACATGTAAGAAGGAGAGAAGGCAGAAGCAGCAGGTGAAGGTGAGTCTTAGGAGGATCTGGCTGTGAAAGGGAGAATTCAAGTGAAAATACTGGATTAAAAAGACATTTACATGTTCACCATGTGCCACGTACTGTGATGGCTTCTGAGGACAGAGACAGCAGGGAATCAGCCATCCTTGCCTCCAGGCAAAGGACTCTGGCCCTCTCCTCAGGTCTGGAGGCAGCAGGGGAAGGGCCAGGAGATAACAAGAAGCTGAAGGCCACCAAAGGAAGCACTGACATCGGGACAGGGAGAGAGGGCGTCTGGAGCAGACCAGGGCAGGGGGATCAAGGGCACAAGGAGAAGGGTGGTGGGAGCAGAGCTGTGGAGGAGGGGGGGCCAACACAGGGCCTCAAAACCACTCTGTGAGGTAGGTGCTACTTTACAGACGAGAAAACCGAGGCAGACAGGAAGTGTGAGACAGAGAGAGAGAGACTGAATAGAGACGATCATGATTGTATTAAGGCATTTCGGAGTTCTTGGGGAGACTGTTGACCATCAGGGAAGTGAGGAGGGCAGGGCCTGTGGGTGTGCCCACTGCCTGGGCCCAAACTGGCCTGGCTGGTGGCCCTGAACACAACTCTGTCTCTCCCATGAGCCTCTGAGCTGTGTGTCCCCCACGCCTGGGGTGTCTCCCTCCTTCCCTGCCTCTTAGGGGGGAGCTGCTGGTGGGGGGGACACTTCACTGGAATTAGGACTGCCCTGATACTTACTGATAGTCCTAGTCCAGGGTGCTGTGTAGGGCAGCCTGAGGACCATAGTGGCAAGAGAGTGACTGGAACAGGAAACCGTGACTCTGAAAAGCTGAACCTGCCCCTTGGGGAGGCTCAGTGCGCTATCCACCCAGCTCAGTCCTGGTCCTTATTAACTTTTAATCGGTAGAATGGCAGAAAATAATCCAGAAGTCCTAGTGGACCAGCTAGGTGGCATAGTGGATAGTGCTGGGTCTGGAGTCAGGTAGACTCATCTCTCTGAGTTCGAACCTGGCCTCAGACACTTATTAGCTGTGTGACCCTGGGCAAGTCACTTTGTCCTGTTTGCCTCAGTTTCTTCATCTCTAAAATGAACTGGAGAAGGGAATGCAAAACACTCCAGTATCTTTGCCAAGAAAACTGAAACAGGGTCAAAGAGAGTAGGACGTGACTGAAAAATGCCTGAACAACAGAAGCATAATGGACCACAAACCTAATACAGAACTCTCCCTTTCTCTCCTATTCTTGGTCTTGGGGAAAGGGATGGGGAAGCCCTGATTAAAGCAAACATGAATCCCCACTGCTGGGTGGGCAATGTCCTTGTCAGGTGGAAAACACAGGCCGGAGCTGGGTAAGGGGGCAGAGGCCCCTTGGTGAGCATGGTGACCTGGGTCAGGAAGACCCTGTGCTCAGTGCACTTACGGGCTCTAGGGCCTTTCACCTCTTTCAGCCCCAATTTACTTATCTACAACACGGGGATAAGCTCCATCTCTACCCCTTGCTGCCTTCAGTCTGGCCATCTCTGCCCTGAGTTTCCTGGCTCTAATGGGTGAGCTTCCCACACCCAGCCTGGCCCTGCCCCGGGCTGGTCAGCTCCCCTTCATGACCTAGGAGAGCTCCCTGAGGGCAGGGACCGTCTTGCTTACTTAGACTGCACCCACAGTACTTAGCACGGAGCCTGGCATACAGCAGGTGCCTAACCAGTGTTTTACTGAGGCAGCTAGGTGGCGCAGTGGAGACCCAGAGCCGGCCTTAGACTCAGCAGCCCAGAGGCTTTGGGCAAGTACCTCAGCCCACCCCAGACTCAGAGTCCTCAGATGTAAAGTGCAGCGCATAAGCACCCTTCTTCCCTCCCTTCCTCCTTCCTTCTCTCCCTCCTTCTCTCCTTCATTCCCTCCCTCTCTTTCCTTCCTTCCTTCTCTCCTTCCCTCCCTCCTTCTCTTTCCTTTCTTCCTTCTCTCCTTCCTTCCTTCCTTCCTTCCTTCCTTCCTTCCTTCCTTCCTTCCTTCCTTCCTTCCTTCCTTCCTTCCTTCCTTCCTTCCTTCCTTCCTTCCTTCCTCCCTCCCTCCCTCCCTTCCTTCTCTCCTTCCTTCCTCCCCATTGTCCTGACCCCACCCACATGGCTTTTTGGATGGTGACAGCTCATGACTGACCCCACCCTGCACTGATGCTCCTCACCTTGGACCTGTGTACCTGGGAGGGCCTGGCCTTGGATGTTCCAGCCCACTTCCATGGGAGCCAGGAGGCAGGACAGTCTCATCTCCTGCTTCTGGCCCCATCGAAGAGTGGAGAGGGCCCAGGCCCGGGCCTATGTGTGGTCAAGGACACGAGGCCCTGAATTTCAGGGAGCATGCGGTGGGGTCCTCTCGCCCCCCCCCCCCCCCCCCCCCCCCCCCCCCCCCCCCCCC
>NW_027185850.1:30819420-30824121 GCF_028583685.1 Petaurus breviceps papuanus | reverse complement strand
CTAACAGCGGGAGGGGGGGGGGGCACCTCCCCCCCCCCCCTCTGTGGCCCCCCGAGGGGGGGGGGGGGGGCCGCCGCGGCCTATGTGTGGTCCAGGAACCGGGGCCCCTGATTTCAGGGGGCATGCGGGGGGGGGCCCCCCCCCCCCCCCCCCCCCCCACATCTGAGGACCACGTTCTCATGCCGCCACCGCCGTCAATAATGCAGCCACAGTCATCGCTCAGAAGGACCTTACTAATTAAAAGCTGGTGAGGTTTAAATAATTCATCTCCTTAACTCGTATCGATCCCAGAGTTTAGTGGCCAGAGCCTTGAAACAATATTAAACAGCTCCCTTCAGGAGCAGAGCTGGCGGCAGTTTCTCCAAGGAGGTTCCCCCTCCTCCCAGCTCCCCTCCCCTGAGCAGAGACATGAGGTAGCAGGAAGCAAGCGGGGGCTCCCTATAACACTGTCACCCCAGCTCTCAGAGTGAGCACACTGACCTGAGCCCCAACCCAAAGGCCTTGGAAACCTGAGCAAAATCTTGAGAACTACAGAGTTCCAAACCTCCACCACAAGAGGCAGGTGGCCCAGGGAGGTATGGAGCTCCCTGGGATGCCCACACCCTCCCCTAGTCACCCAAAAGACCTGCGACAGGAGAGACAGGGCCAGAGGGTAGGTCAGAAGGGGTGAAAGGAGGAGGAATGAGGGAGCAGCGGAGGACAGGGATGGGCAAGGGAAACCAAGCCTGGGGGAAGTGGCAGAGACTGACCGATGCCGCTGTGAGGCCGTCCTATGTGCTGAAGGTTGAGGCCTTTGTTCATATCTAGCAGTCCGTTCTTGGGCCAGCTGCCCATGGCAAAGCTGTAGGCCTGGAAGAGAGGAAGAGGCTCGTTAATGGAAGCACGACCCCCCCCCAGAGGTGGGGCCCACACCCATTCCATCCCTCTTCCCTCTCCAGAGGTGCCCCACCCCTCAGTCAGGGGGAAGACAGCCCCAGGAGTGGAGCAGGGAGAAGATGGGCTTGGGGCCCAACAATCCTGCCAGTCTGTGAGCCAAGCATGGCTCTCTGGCTATGCAGGGCCCACATAATTAATAGTAATTAATAGCACATGAGGTGGGTCCTGGAGGGAGGTGATTAGCAATTACAACTCCTAATTAAGTCAATGCCTAATTCCCAGCCCTCCTGCTGTGTACACAGCACATTCCCCCCCCCCCCCTTCTCTTCTTCTCCCAAGCTAAGCAGATCTGATGTCTTCTGGCCCCTTTATCCCCCCCTCACCCCCAGCCCCAGCACCTAGGGCAAGTTCCTCATGGCAGGAGGAAGAACCACAGCTGGGCTCTCGCTGGGGTCTCCCAAGGCAGATCCCAGAAAATTCCAAAGAAACTACTGGGGTCTTAGGGGATGGAGGGCTGCTTCCAGTGGGTTCTGCAGACATATAGTAACTATATCCACTGGCCCCTCCCAGCCCTGGGGGCCAGCATCTGTGTTCACAGGATGTAGGGCTGAAAACCCACAGCTGGTCCCCTCCCCTCCCTGGCCAACAGGAGGTATCTGATAAATGAGGGCCGAGTTGGCGTGTCTGTGAGATCTTCATAAGGGGACGTCACAGTATGAAAGGAGGGCTGAAACAGAAGATAGGTCTGGGGGCTCTGCAATTCTGGCAGGTGATGGAGAACTGGGCCTCGAAAAGAAGAAATGGCATCACAGGCAGGGAGAACAGCTTGAACAAAGGTATAGAGACAGGAAAAGCTCTGTGCAAGAGCAAGCCAGAAAGGAGGTTAGAGGAGGGGAGCTCTAAAGAAAAAGCAGAAGGTGAGGGTGTGAATAGACTGGAGGGCCTTGAATGTCAGGCTGGGGAGGTTCCTTGGCCTGGCCTGGCCCTGTCTCCCCAGATGCACAGTGCCCCTATCACATTTTTGGGGGTGGCTTGGGGGAGGAAACAAGCATTTATATGGCCCCTACCATGTATCACTGGGCTAAAGTGCTTTTTACAATATTATCTCATTTGATCCTCCCAACAGCCCTACAAGGCAGGTGCTATGAGGAAACAGGCAGTTGGAGGCTTAGTGACTTGCCCAGGGTCACATGGCTAGGAAGTATTTGAGGCTAGATTTGAACTCAGGTCTTCCTGGCTCCAGGTTTGGTGTACTAACCACTGCACCACCAGCTGCCTCTAAGTCTCTTATCTCTCAGAGGCCCCATGTACACTGTCCTACCTGCCAGGAATCAAGGTCAGCAGTCAGGTCTTTGGACTACCTGAGAAAACTCCCTAAGCAGCCCCCATGGGCTCGAGAGTGTGTGTGTGTGAGTGTGTGTGTGTGTGTGTGTGTGTGTGTGTGTAGGGGGGGTTGTCTCTGCTCCCTGATGAAGGTCAAGTGCACATTCATGCATATTCAAAGCCCACTGCCCATCGATCTGCTGTTAATTGTTTTTCCTGGGGTTGGGGAAGGAAGTGCCAGGGGCATCGATCTGCTCCCCCCAGCCCCCCAGTTCTTCTCTCCCTTCTTCCTACACCTCCTCACCCCTCCTGGGGGGTCTGGGGGCAGGAGAAGGGAGGGCACCTCCTCCTCAGCCTTCCAGCAGGGTCTGCAGGGGGCACTAACCCTGTTCAGCTTTAAGTTGCTGACTAGATTCCCCCCCCCCCATCAGGAGAGATGCTGTGGTGTTTAATATTTAAAGGGAGCCTTTAATCTTTAAACAGCAAAGTTCGGCTCCTGACTGTTAACTCAGCACTGAGGGGGAGGAGGGGAGGTTAGAGGGTCTTCTCTGGGGCTATGAGGGTCACAGTGAGCAGTGATGGCCTCAGTTTGGCAGCCTCCCCCATCCAGTGAGCAGGGCTTGTGCCCACTTCCCTGAGGGCTGGGGGCAGTGCTTCCAGTTCAGCAAAGGAGGAAAACAGTGAGCCTGGGCAGCTGGGGAGGCTGGCATGGGTCAATGGGAACCAAAGCAGGTGGGCCGGGACAGAGGTAGGGCTTTCAAGGAGGAAGGGGTCCTGTTATCCAGTTGCGACAGCCTCTGGGACACTAAGGGAGAGGGTGTTCAAGGGACTCTTCTAGGGTAAGAAACAGGCTTGAGAGGCCCTGCACAAGGCCACCCCCTTGAGTAGTGATAATAAAAACAGGTATGGATTTCGATGGTGTGCCTTCCCAGTTTCTCTCGTGCAACCCATCCAACAAACCTAAGAGTCTGAGTGTGACTGGAATCCCAGTGTCCTTGACTCCTGGCCTCAGAGTTCTCTCTATCATGGCCCTGGGGGGGCAGAGGCCCAAAGAGCCCCAGGGTCTGGGGGGGCGAGCAGGCAGAGCTCAGAGGGTGATGGTGGGCGAGGCTGGCATGACATGTGGTCTGCAGCAGTTTCCACAGTGGCATGGGCTGCATGGACTTGCTCAGCAGACAGGGATGGGTTGGGCCAGGCTAATGTGGTGGGTTCTGGGCCTGTCCTGATGCAGGAGGGAGTCACCTTGCTTAATGGGTAGGGGGACTGGGCAGCATTCTGGCCTGCATTCATTTGTCTCCAATGACAAATTCTTTCATGTTCCCTCCAATGAGGCCTTAGGAATCCTTACAAGGGGTGAGTGGGAGAGGAGTGGTCTACCAGGGAGATCTTCCTGGTCAAAGAACCTTGCTCAGTCCCCCTTCCCCACATCCAACCCCCACCAGGGAAGACACTTAATTACCCCATTTCTGAAGCCTTGGCTCAGGCCAAGGGTCCTCACTAGGCCCTTGGATGGGCAGGCTTGGAGGGCTGGGGAGCTAGAGGCTGGAGGTCAGCCTCCTGAACTCAGGGTGGTCATGTCTCTGGACAGCTGGCCCTGCTCAGAGCTGAGTGGGGGAGGGAGAAGTGGGGGGCCCCCTTCCTAGCTTTCAAGTACTTTAAAATCACTTACAAAGGCAGGATTAAACGATCAGAAATTCCATTTAATAGGACAAATAAAGAAATAACCATCTACTCTATCAGCCCTGAGAAGGCAAGCCGAGTATTTTTTTTTCCTCTAAAAAGGAAAAAAAGGAAGGAAGGGTAGAAAAAAAGAAGGATAATGTGTGTTTACTCAAGCAAAGAAAAAAATATTTAAGTGATGTCGGCGAGAAGATTGCAGTAACTAGTGAAGAATAACATCGTCTACTTTGCTGTCAAATCACACCCGAATTTCAGTAATAGATTCTCGTCTGACACTCAATTCAATTCGAAGGTGATCCTGCTTTATCCCAACACATCAAATATTAAACACGCGTATTAGCAGGTGCCGAGCCCGCTTCCCAGCTTAGCGCTGGGCGGGCGACGACGACGCACCCAGACCCTGCTGGCGGCTCTCTCCCGCCTCTCCGGGGCCTCAATGTTATCTCGACACCTTCATCCTGGGGCTGACAGAGGGACCCTTATCACAGGCGTTTGGGGGGCTGCTGCGGACACAGACAGCAGCAGAGGAGGAGTCCCCTTTATTCCCACTATCATCACTGGATTATCACCAAAGATCCCCCATGCCATGGGGCTCAGCTGAAGGAGAGAGGGAGAGGGAGAGAGAGGGGAGAGAAGGGAGAGAGAGAGACAGAGAACAGATGGACAGACAGAAGGGGAGGGAGGGAGGGAGGAAGGGAAAGAGGGGGAGAGAAAGAGATAGACACACAGACAGAGAACAGATAGACAGAAGGGAAGGGAGAAAGGGAGGGAGGAAGGGAGAGAAAGAGACAGAGAACAGACAGACAGAAGAGGAGGGAGGGG
>NW_027185850.1:30805094-30819410 GCF_028583685.1 Petaurus breviceps papuanus | reverse complement strand
GGAGGGAGGAAGGGAGAGAGGGGGAGAGAAAGAGACAGAGAACAGACGGACAGACAGAAGGGGAGGGAGAGAGGGGGAGGGGGGAACAGAAAGACAGAAGAGAAGGGAGGGAGAGAGACAGAGAACGGACGGGCAGACAGAAGGGGAGGGAGGGAGAGACGGACGGACAGACAGACAGAGAACAGATGGGACAGACAGAAGGGCAGGGAGGGAGGCAGGAATGGAGAGAGGGGGAGGGGGGAACAGAAAGACAGAAGAGGAGGGAGAGAGAGAGAACAGAGGGAGGCAGGGCGAGGCGGCCCCCAGCCCAGCTCTCCCGTCTGACTGATGTCTTTCAGGAAGGGCAGTCTAGCTTGTCAGAGCCTGGGTGGAGATGAATGTGTACATCTCGGCAGCAGCCCGTGGCTGTCATGCTGGGCAGTTTCCCATTCCCAGATAAGGCACGGTCACCCAGAGTGGCCGTGACCCGGCCCCCGGGCTGGAAGCTGCATGGCCCCGTGTGTGCCTGGCTGTCCCTGCTAAGTGCCTAACAGGACGTGTGTGATTTTTACAAACAGCCCTTTCCTCCAGGCCTCTGCTTCCCAGAAGGGTTCAAAATGACACGAACAAGGATTAATCTGAACTGCTCTGCATCCTGGGGGGTGGGGTGTGAGACATGAAAGAGCGTCAGATTGGGACTCCTGGGCTTGGCTTCCAATTGGCGCTCTGCCCTTCACTCCCCATGTGGTCTTGGATGAGCCCCTCCCCTCAATGAGCCTCAGTTTCCTGGAGTGTCAGATGAGAGGTTGGGCTCTAACTCTAGGATCAGTAGAGCCCCTCCCCCTGCCCTGTGCCCAGCCAGAGAGGCTGCTGCCTCAGCTCGACCTTCCCATCAGCAGCAGGGATGCCTCTGTTAACCGACAAGCATTGATTAAGAGTGCCTTACAGTGTGCTGGCCCTGCGCTGGTCACTGGTGAGATTTTGACATAGGGACACAACCCCTCCTCTCTGGGGGCTAACACGTAAACGAGGGAGACCACCTACACTGACATGGACCTGCACAGAGTATGTACCAAATGAATACAGGGCACCTTGGGGGGCGCTATCAATCAGTCAGTCAACAAGCACTGATTGGTCCCCTACTACCTGCCTAGCCCTGGGCTAGGTTCTGAGGCTTGGAGACAGAACACAAACTGCCCTAGCAGCCAAGCCTGGGGCCCCAAAGCACATAGCTGTACCTGCCTGAGGCCTGGGATGGGAGGCCCAGGGAAAGGGAAAGCACAGGGGCTGGTATGAGGCTGGGGGCTGCAGGTCGGGGTGGAAGAGTCCATAGCAAATGCCCCCCTGCGCAGCCTGCAGATACCACACGGGCACAGACCAGCATGATGCCCTGGCACTGTCCCCCCAGCCCAAGTGAGGGTCTGCTCATGTCCGTCCCTGTATCAAGCAGAAGCTCGGCTTCCCGGGCTGTCGAGCCACAAGCACAGCATGGGCAGGCCATGGTCCACCCCATACATGGGGACAGAGCCTGGATCAATAGGACTCAGGCTGAGGATGGGAGTCAGGAAGCCTTCCTCCCATGACAGCGAGCCCCAGTGGGAGTGAAGGCAGAAGCAGATGACTGTCTACTAGGCACACTGTAGGGAGACCAATTCCTGGCTGACTACCCTAAGACTGGGCCCAGGGGCCTTTGGGATCCCTTCTACTTTGGAACCCTAGAAACTGAAGGTCTCTGGCTTTGCCCTGGCCAAGGTAAGTCAAGGTGAGGGCCTGGTTTGGAGTGGTGAAGGCCCCCTCCTAGGCCTGCCTGACTGTGGCACCCTGCCCCCCCAGGCCCAGCCTAGGCCACCACCAGACCCGACCTAGCTTCTCTGCCACAGTGGCCACCTGGGGAGCCTGTTTAATGAGGGGAGATGGGCAGGTTTGAGGTCACCAGAAAAAAAGAAAGGTAGGGATCTGGATTCCAACCCTGCCTCTGCTTCTTGCTGCCACTCTGACTCTGGGTGGGCCAAATCCCTTCCCCAGACCTTAATTTCCTCCTGTGGGTTCCCTGGGTTCCAGCAGGCCCCTGCTCCCACCTGCTGGCCAAAGGTGGGAGGGTACAGCACATCTCCCCCCACACACAAACACTTGCCTGACTTGTATCTGGCTTCTAGTACCACCCCCCCCCCCAGCTCCCTCCTCCTCCCTGCCCCCAGGCCTCAGTTTAATTTCCGTGCCTGGGCTGGGAAGCAGGTGCCCTGACTCCCTCCCGGGAGCTCCTCGGCCCAGGCCTCTCCCTCCCTGGATGCTGCCCCATTAGTTTAGTGCCCAGCCATCTGCGACGGCGCGGGCAGGCCGGCCCCCAGTGTATCGGGAGCCTTCCATTAGCGCCTTTAATATTCTGACACCTTAGCCCAGGCTGCTATTACATGCAAACACTGATCGCCCTGTGAAATTACATTGCTGGGCCTGCGAAAATGGAATTGTGTATAATCAGGCTGTTCCATGCACTGTCAGCCTCATCACAAGCCCGCGCCGAGCCGGCTTACCCAGGGCTTAGCAGCTGCTCTAAGTGTATTGGGTTTAAGAGATGAAGTAGCCCTCAGAGGCAGCTTCTTTGCCAGGGTGGGGGGAGAGGTTGAGGAGCCAGCCCTGCCTGAGGCCCACTGGGCTTGCCTGGCTCTCAGGCCAAGCCCTGCCCAGTATCTACCCAAGACAAAGACGGACCTGGCAGCTTCTGCAACAGGGCACCCAGGCAGCCAGAGAAGGGGCCAAATGTTCTCGTACACTGCCTGAGCAATGGAACTCCAAGGCAGAAGGCCCAAGGGGGGCCCCTAGCCCTAGGACTAACTGCTAAGAGGCGGACCTGGGCTATAGGGTCAGGAGGGAGGGATGGGGAAGGGTCACAGGACAGCAGGGCTCCTTGATTCCAACCCAGGCAGCCACTGAGCTCCCCTATCAAGGGGCCAGTAAATGGCCTAGGACCCCAGGGAGGAGGGCAAGGGACATGCTATAACCTTAACCCAGGATGCCAACTGTGCCCTTCCTCCCTGCCCTCAGACCACACCTGTGTTTCCCCTGCCCACCCCTGCTCCCTTTAATCTACCCTGGGAAGACCCTCTGGACCAGCCCTCTGGGGACTATGCCTCTGTCACCCCTGGCCCCCCATAATCCATTCAGCTTTGGACTCCACCTTGTAGGTGAGCTTTCTTAACTGGTAGGTGTGTAAAACCCACCTAACTTTATCTAGTCAGCCCCAGAGGATGCCTCACATCCTCTCCAGGGACCCAGCCCAGGCACCTTGTGAATGGGCTCACCCCCACCTTCCATCTCTAGATCTGAGAATAACAATCCAATCCATGCTACCCTGGCTGCCACTCCACTGCCCCGTGGCTCCCCTGTCCTGTGGCTGGGACTCCCCAGTTCCAAACTCCATCCCCTGGCCCTGACCTCCCCGTATGTCCTGCCTTCTTCTGTCAGAAGAACAATTGCTCTAGCCTTGTCCTCGCTTCCCCATCACCCACCTGGCACAAGGCCTGGCCCAGGGCCGGAGGCACTGCATTCATTCATTCTCTTCTCTACCTCCTCTGTACAAGGTCCCATCTGGGACCTTGGTCCTACCAATCCCTATCCTGAAAGGAGCCCAGAGCTTGAAGAAGCCCACAGACATCCATAGCCCCAATCAGCAGACAGTCAGGAAGCCTGGTGCTCTCAGAGCTGCTGAAAGCTGGGGGGCTCATCAGGAAGGTTCCCTGGCCTCTGGCTATTCTCCTGCTAAGCTGGGGTGTGTGTATGGGATATGGGACCAGATGCTTTCTAGGGGAGGGGTGAAAGGTCTCACCCCCTGGGCACCAGCTGCCCCGAGGAGCCATTCTGAAAATGTTTGCAAGAATGCCCCCTGCCACTCCTGAGTCCTGAGCTCCAGGATCCTGATGAGAGAGAGGTCTAGGTGGCCTTACCAGAAAGGACCAGGGAGGTACAATGACGGGGAAGGGGTCTGCCAGAAACACTAAATGAGGGGAAGCAGGAGGCAGCATACAGGAGGGAAGGGGATTTAGAATCAGAGCACTGGGTTCAAATCCACTCTCTGACACTTACTACCTGTGGGCCTCAGTTTCCTCATCTATAAAATGAAGGGGAGGGACCACATGCCCTCAAAGATCTATTCCAGCTCAAAATCTATGAGCCTATGAATCAGTCAGTCGACAAGCATTGATTAAGCATTTACTATCTTCCAGTCACTGTGTAAAGCTTTGGGGAGACAGAAAGGCAAAGACAGCAAGACTGGGGTGTATGTGTGTGTGTGTCTATGCGTGTGTGCACACATGCATGTGTGCGTATGTGCACGCATGATTCAGATGAAAGGGGTGGGGGGGGGTAATGGGCTTTGTCTGGACTTTAATGAGTAACCTAACTCCTTTGAGGGTCTCATGAGCATGCTCTGTGATTTGCACCTCCCCCCCAAAAGAGAGTGAGGCACAAACAGCTCCAGGTGAGCAGGGACCAGGGAAGTCAGTTGGGGTCAAGGCAGTCCCAGGGATGGAGGGGGTCACCAAAGAACAGCTATCTGTCAAACCTGTAACACCACCTTTCAGATAGAGACCTTCCATCCATCCCACAGAGACAAGTCCCCCCCTCCCCCAGTCTGCATCCCCCAGGAATGGCCCTGGAACTCACATGCTGTCCCAAGACATGCTGCTCTGAGGGATGGAAGCCAGGGCCGGCAAAGGAGACTCAAGGTGCTCTTTCCCTGAAGGAAATGGGCTGGCTGACTGAGGGAAGGCAGCGAAGGACCCCAGACAGGAGACAGGGGGAGCCACCATGGGCCACACACAGCTCAAGGTGGATGGGACATGATCCCTCAAGATGGTGGGGAGAAAGAAGAGACAGACTCTTGGACACCTGCTCTTTTAGAACAGAAAAATGAGGAGCGAGCTTCCCAAAGGCCTCTTGGCAACTTCTAGCTGGTCCAGGAGAATTTATTCAAGGGTCCCTCTCTGTGATGAGATGCTAGCCCCGGGTGCTGAGCTATTGAGAGTGATGTTGGAAAGATCTCCCAGAGAACAGGAGAGGTGCTGCAGGCCTGGACATTCAAACAGCGGATTAGCAGAGTCTGCGGACAACAGGCCAGGGAGCTTGACTCTGAGTGCTGGGAAAAGTAAAGAGCAGATCACCTGGGGAAGCAGGAGGCAGAGTGCAGGAGGGAAGGGGAATAAGGATCAGAGTGCCAGGTTCAAGTCCTGCATGGCTCCATCAAGAAGAGGCCATACCAGGCTGATGTCAATCCAGCAACAGGCACTTACTCACCATCCACTCTGCACCAGGAGCTGACGGAGGTGCAGTTAAAAGCACCAGATGGAGACAGTTCTTGCCCTTGAGGCACTTACAGTCTGCTGGGGGTCACAACTTGTTCACAGACGGTACATACAAAACACACAAGGGCATGTGACAAGTGCCCAGACACAGCCCAGAGCCAAGGCCCGGCCCAGATGCAGTAATGCCCTACCCAGGCATACCAAGGCCCAGCCCGGATGCAGCAATGCCCTACCCAGGCATACCAAGGCCTGGCCCAGACACAATAATGCCCTAAGGCCTGGCCCAGATACAATAATGCCCTACCCAGGCATACCAAGGCCCGGCCCAGACACAGTAATGCCCTATCCAGGCATACCAAGGCCCAGCCCGGATGCAGTAATGCCCTACGCAGGTATATCAAGGCCCGGCCCAGACACAATAATGCCCTACCCAGACATACCAAGGCCTGGCCCAGAAATAATAATGTTCTATGCAGACATATCAATGCTCAGCTCAGACATGATGATGCCCTACTCAGACTCACCAAGGCCCAGCCCTGACACGGCTTGGGGACATTAGCACACCAATACCAGTGTCCTCCACATGAGGCTTCTACAGAACAGTGCTCCAAAGGAGGTAAGCTCTGCCGCCCTGTACTGCCCTGGCCCTCCCCAGGCCCTACACCCCACTTCTACTTCTTGCTCTGGGAACAGTAACAAACCCGCTCAAGTGGATTCTGTCTGTCCGTCCGTCTATTGCTTCAACGATAAAAGTCCTAGTCATGCCAGACTAGTTTGATTTCCTTCTCCTTTTCTGATATAGTTAGATCATAACAATAGCAAGCATTTTAATAGACTTACAAGACTCTTTACAAATACTCATTTGAACCCTGGGGAGGAAGGGGGTGTGTGTTATTATTATCCCCATTTTACAGATGAGAAAACTGAGTCAGGGGTAAAGTGACTTACTCACACAATCAGAGTCTGAGGCCAGACTGTGATCAGGGGAACATGCAGTCATTATTTTTAGCTGAGCATCTGATTTTAACAAAGCTTCTGATAAAGTGTCTCATACCATTTGTGTGAAAAAGATGAAATACAATCTGATGGATTTGGAGCTGTGTGAGTGGCCAGAGGCAAAGCATAGTCATTACTGGTTTAATGTCAGCGTGGCAGGAGGTCTCCAGTGGAGTGCCCCAGGGATCTGTGCTTGACCCTGCGCTGTTTAACATTTTTATCAATGCCTGGGATAAAAGTCTAGATGTCAGGCTTTGCAGATGACACAGGGCTGGGAGGGATGGTTAACTAATGCACTGGAGGACAGAGTCAGGATCCAAAATGATCCTGACAGGCTACAGCATTGGAGTGAATCTAAAAGGGGGGAATTCAATAGAGGTAAATGTAAAATCTCATCTTTGAATTCAAAAAATCAGCTTTACAAGTACAAGGGGAAGCATGATGAGACAGCCATTGTTCTGAAAAAGAGCTGGGGGTTACAGTGGACTTGGAGCTCAGTATGAGTCATCAGGGAGCTGTGGAAGCTCTCACTGCCTCTTAATACAAACTGGCGCTGCACGGAGAGGGCCCAGCTCCCAGGGCAGGGAGCTGACAGCTCCACTGTGCTTTCCTCCCCTGGTTAGGCCCCATCTGCAGGCTTGCGCTCAGTCTGGGTCATCACTGAGCAGCTGCAGAGTGGCCAGCCTGGACAACCAGGCTGGGAAGGGCCTTTAAATGCATGTCGGGTGAGGATTGGTTTGAAGGAACTGGGCTCATCTAGTCTAGAGAAGATGGGACTCAAGAGAAATAGGAGAAACTACTCAAAGGGCTGGCATGGGGGGAAAGGCATCAGGCTTGTTCCATTTGGCCCCAGAGAGCAGAGAGAAGAAGGGGCAATGGGGAGAGACTGGAAGAAAAGGCCAACAGGCCTGAAGTGAGGAAAAGCTGCCCAGCAGTGCCAGCTAACTGTGCAACGGGCTGGCTTGGGCGGGGGCATGAAATACATTAATGAAGGGCTTTTGCTCATCCCCGATTCATTCCTTATACCACTCCCCCCAGTAACAATTTCAAACGTCTTCTTCCCTCCTCAAGACTCCCAGATCTCCCCTTCTGTCCCAAAGACCGCCTCCAGACTGATCATTGTCTCCCTAGCTACAGGCTCCTTCCCTACTGCCTTCAAATGTTCACAAGTCTCTCCCATTAAAAAAACCAACCAACCAACCACCCCCCTTTCCCAGACCTCGTCATCTCCTCAGGCTACTGGCCCATAGCCCTCCCTCCTCTCTGGGCCACTCTCCTAGGGAGACAAGGGCACTGAGATGGGAGACAAGGGCACTGAGATAGGAGACGGAGTATCCTGGGTGAGGAGCTACAAGGAGGGAGATTGTGACGGGCTCTAAAGAGGACAAAATGACATCACTACGTTGGGGTCAAGGTGTAGGGCATCCGACTGGCTCATCAGACCAGTAAGAGCGCAGGAGGGCTCCGCCGCAAGTCAGGCACAAAGAACCCGTGTGAAGGTGGGATTTGAGCTGGGCCCTGAAGGGAGCCGGGGAGAGCAGGAGGCAGAGCATTCCAGGCTGGGGCACAGCCAGAGAAAACACCCAGTCTGGAGATGGAGAGTCTTGTTAGAGGAAGAGCCAGCAGGTCGCGCCACTGGGGAGAGGGGCATGTGGAGGAGAGTGGGGCGGACGAGGGGCCCAGGTTCTAAAGGCTTCACTAGGAGGGGAAGGAGAGGGGGACACCGTCAGACCTGTGCTTCAGGAAGATCACTGGCAGATGAGTGGAGGACAGTCGGGAGTAAAGACAGACTTGAGGCAGCAAGGCCAACCTGCAGGACCAGCGAGGTGATAAAGCCTGGAGCTACGATGACGGCAGTGTCGGAGGAAAGACGGGGACAGCACAGAGGATGGAGCGCCAGGCCTGGAGTCAGGAAGACCTGAGTTCAAATCCAGCCTCAGACACTTGTGTGACCCTGGGCAAGTCACTTAACCTCTACCATCTGTAAAATGGGGGTAATAACAGCATCTACCTCCTGGGGCTTTTGTGAGATCAGCTGAGATGATTGAAGTGTTTAGCGTACTGCCTGGCCCACAGCAGGTGGCTAGCGTTAGCCATTATCATCATCATTATCATCTGTGGGACAGAAAAGATGAGATCTGGCGACAGACTGGATGTGTGAGGCTGGGGGCGGGGAGGGTGAGGGCACCAGGGAGGAAGAGGAAAGCTGGGAAACGGGGGTCTGACTCCATCAGGCAGCTCCTGATGCAGGCCGGGGGCTTGGGAGAGAACCTGGGCCAGAGGGATCTGAGCACAGAGAAGACCCGCCTAGGAGGGCCAAGCTTCCTGGCTTGGGCCTGGGGCAGGAAGCCTAGCCTCTTCTTGGTGCTCTCTCCTCCCTGGCTCCGGGCTCTGCCCCTGTGCCAGGCAGAGTAAGGCTGAGGCCTCCCTCCTGGTCCTCTCTTCTCCTGCTCTTTCTGGCCTGGTCACTGACCCTTTCGTCATCCTGGTTTCCCACTGCTGGCTGCTGCTGCCAGGCTCTGCAGGCTGGCCTCCCAAGCCTCCACCAGGGCCCTTTCCTGGGGCTGAGGGCCAGAGCCTGGACTGGTGGGCTAGCTCCCTGAGGTGAGGCTCTGAGAGATGAAGGGGAGGGTCCCTCCCTCTCTGCCAGCATGGGTCCCATCCCTTCCCCTTCTAGCTATGCTCTCTGTGACTCCATAGGCTGCCCCTACCTACCAGGATTAACTGTCTGGAGGAGGAAGTGTCTTTCCCGGCTCCCCCAAACCCAAGCCTGGTCAGTGTGTGGAGGGAAAAGGAGCACCTGGGAGTGGCCAGCAGGAGCAGAGAAGGTTGTGGGGACTTCCCCCCCCAACACAAACACCTACCCTGCTCTCCTGGGCCCTAGGAAACACAGAGACCACTCTGACCTGCCATGTGGCTGGCAGCTTCCCTGGCACCACACTCCAGTGGCAAGATGATGCTCTCAGCCTCACACCTGCAAAAGGAATAGGGGCACTCCCTCCCTCCACCTGCCCCTTGCCACAGCACTGGCAGGTGGGAGCAGGACAGCATGTGGCCTTGCCGGGGAGGGGACCACACGCCTGCCAGAGGAGGTCAAAGCCGGAGCCCAGCCCCCAGATGGCTGCTTTCATGCTTCTTCAGCAGCCGGGAGGAACCGACCCAGGCTTGCCAGGGCTGGTGGTGGGTGGTGGAGGCAGCAGGCCTCAGGCTGTGAGTGTGGTAGGCTTCCTGGCCTGGCGGCCCCCATACCTTCCTTTGTCTTCCTTCTCTGCCACTTATTTTTAGCCAGCATTCTCCTCCGCCCCAGGGGGCTTTGGATTGAATGAAACACGACCCCCAGCTCCAATAAGTGTATTTCAATTACATCTGTCACCGTGTAACGATATAATGATATATCATGTGATATTAAATCCATGGTAATCATATCAGTGATTTTTTTAATAGTGCGCTAATCACATTATTACATCTCTATAATTAACAACAGGAGGTATGGAAAGTCAGTGAAGGCGCAGCAGCTCCCCACTCACTGGGAACAGGGCCTGTGGGCAAGTGTAGCCCAGATGGGAGAGCTCTGGGTTGCTGAGAGAGGCCCAAACGCACCTCAAACTCACTGCTGCCTCATGCCAGGCCCAATCCCTCCAAAGGCCCATGCCCAGTCACTGCAACCCCCACACACCTGCCCCAACTGACACACACCTGGCCCTACCCACGGCCCACCCAGGACCCCAGTCAGACCATGGAGACAAAAGTCCTTCCCTTATCAACTGACCCGCTCTTGCTTCCCTTCCCTGCTTCCAAGACCCATACTAGGTGCGGGCCACTGTGCTCCCACCCTTGAGGAGCTTATATTCTATATACAAACAAGAAAGTGAACCAGGTAAACAGGAGATAAATCCAAGAGGAGCTGGAACAGGCTTCCTCTACCCCAACCCCATTTCTCCCAGAAGCCTCAGGCTGGAGACAGCCAGAGACGGGTGAGGGTCTCGCTTGAGCTGCACACCCACGGCTGCAGCCATGTGGCCAGCCCCTGGCCTCCAGGTGGGGCAGCCTGAAGCTACCCCATAGGTGCAGGCATGGTCACACAAGCTAGGAAGCGTTGTCACTTCCACCATGCGGGCTTTCCCACTCAAAGGATGTGAGTGTTGGCTGGGGGGCCATCAGTGCCCCCCACAAGAGCTTGGACAGCCTTTGCTTGGAGACTGCCAAAGACAGGCAGCCCACACCACTGTGGGAGAGAGAGTTTCAATCTATCTCCCCCCATGTTTCTGACTCTGGCCCCCAAGCTACCCTAGGACCATCCTTCAGATTCCCCTGAGCCTTCTCTTCTCCAGAGTAAATGATCCCAGTGTCTTCCAACCAATCCTCCTTTGTCCTCATCTCCAGGTCCCCTCCCATCCTGGCTGCCCTCCTTCCTGGTGCCCAAGCCTCCAGGTGAGGCCTGATGAATGCCCTCCTTCCCTGAAGCCTGGCCCCTCTTCCTGCAGCCCAAGATCATTTGAGCTTTCTTGGCCTCTACTTCCCATTGCTGGTTCCTGCTAAGCTGGCATCCACTGAAACCATCTGATCTTTGTCGGACAGACTATTCTATGACCAGGCCTCTCCTGTACTCTACTTCTGAAGTTGAATTTACTGACCAGAAGTATAAGACTTTTCATCAATCCCAATTTTCCCCAAAACATGGCACCTGCACTTAGCCTTCTCCCCCTCTCTTGGACCCCAGCCCGGCATGCTCAGCTCTGGCAGGTGCTGCTGGCTGGCTGGCCAGCTCCCCCATTACATACTGTCTTCCCTCTTTAGAGTGCGAGCTCTCCGAGGGCAGGAGCTCTCTCACTTGCTTGTATTTATACTACCAGCACTTAACATGGTGCCTGGCCCCATTGTAAAGAATTACTTTATTAAGTAATTATTATCATTTCACACTGAATTTCACTTTATTAAACTCTGCTCCAGTCCTTTTGGATCCTGACTCTGTCATCCAGTTCCCATTGTGCCATCCCTGAGTTTCAACAGCATAGGGCCAGTAGCAATCCCCGGGCCACTCCACTGGAGACCCCTGCCCAATACTGACACTGAACCATTAACAGCTATTCTTTGAATCCATCCATTCAAATGGTCCCCAAATCCTCTAATTAAATTAGCAGCTAGTTCATATCTCCAGCTTTCCAGAAAGAATCTAAGATACATTATCAAGAGTTTTTGTCAAACAGAAGCAAACTATCTACAGAATTCCCCTCATTTAGTAATCTACTCAGAAAAGAAAAGAAAAAGAGGTTAGTCTGGCACGAGCAGGGCTTGCTGAAGCCCGGCTGGCTCCTGGAAGCACTCTATCCCTTTCTAAATACTTGCCAACCATCTCTGTAATGTTTTGCTCTAGAATTTCCCTAGGAATCAAAGTCACATTCACTGGCCTACATTTTGCAGACTGTCTTCCTTCTTTATATCCTTTAAAAAAAAATAATCGGGACATTTGCCCCTCTCTAGTCTTCCGGCATCTCCTGTGTTCCAGGCTCTTCCAAACGTCACTGAGAGGGCCCTGCAGTGCCTGCTGCCAGTTCTTTTACGACCCAAGGATGCGGCTCATTTAGGCCAGGGGACTTGGGCTCATTCTGGGCTGGGAGATCCCTTCTTAAATATCAGCTCCTGGCCAGCTACTTTTGCTCTATAACTTCCATGCGAGAGTCTCCTTGGCAGAGAAAGAAGCAAGATGAAAGCTCCGTTATCAGCTTTCATAGTCCTGTCCAACGCCAAACGGACGTCTACTTCTTTTCCCCAATAACTTCTTTAGACTCCTTTTCTTGTTCTTAGTGTCCTTCATCAGCCTTGTTCCTTAAATGTAAAATGGGGATGAGAGGAGCACCTCCCTCCCAGGGCTGTGGTGATGACCAAGTGAGATAATAACTGTAGAACAGTACAGTCTCTGGCACACAGCAGGGCCCGCAGAAACACTAGCTGGTATCCGAAGTCTTCCCAAATTCTTCTGAAATTGTTCTTCTCATCATTTCGTACAGCACAATAGTTCACTATTGCTGGTGGTTTCAGAAAAATCTGGGAAGACTTCTATGAACTGATGCAAAGTAAAGTGAGCAGAACCAGGAGAACACTGTACACAGTAACAGCAATAATGTACAATGATCAACCATGAATGATTTAGCTATTCTCAGCAATACAACTATCCAAGACAAATTTCAAAGAACTCATGATGAAAAAATGTTATCCGCCTTCGAGAGAGAACCGATAAATTCTAAGTACATATGGAAGCATATTTTTGACTTTCTTTTTCTTGCTTTAATTAATTGGTTTATTTATTGCAATATGGCTAAGATGGAAATATGTTTTGTATGACTTCATATGTATAATGGGTACCATATTTCTTGCCTTCTCAGTGGGTGGTAGAAGGCTTGGAGGGTGTGAGAGAATTTGGAACTGAAAATTTAAAAAAATTAATTATAAAAAAAAACAAACAAAATGGTATTCCATTACATTTGTATACTAAAACTTGTTTAGCCATTCCATATGGAATGGGCGTCCTCTCAGTTTCCAAGTCTTTGCCAGCACAAAAGGAGTTGCTATAAATGTTTCTGTACACATGGGTCCTTTTCCTCTTCTCTTTCTTTGGTCTCCTTGCAGTACAGACCAAAAGGTGATATTTCTGAGTCAAAAGATATGCACAGTTGGGCATAGTTCCCAACTACTTTTCAGAATGGCTAGGCCAGTTCACAGTTCCACCAAGAGGATGTTAATTAATGTACCTGTTTTCCCAAAGCCCCTCTAGCATTTATCATTTTCCTTTGTTTTGGTCAATGTTGCCAATCTGATGGCTGGGCATTTTTAAAAAATATGTATGCCTATGTGTATGTGTTTGTGTATATGTACACACATACACACACAGTGAGTTCCCTGTGGATCCTGGGGGAAGGGGAAAGGAGTAATTATTTATACAGGCCTACTATGTGTCAGGCGTAGTGCTTTACAGGCCTACTATGTGCCGGGCTTAGTGCTATACATGCCTACTATGTGCCTTAGGCATAGTGCTATACAGGCCTACTATGTGCCAGGCTTAGTGCTAAGCGCTTTCTAATCATAATCTCATTTGGTTCACATTAGTCTCGTCAGACAAAGCCAGACAAGCCCAGTTACTTTTCTAGCTTCCCTGGAGATTCTTGCCCTTTCTGCGGCTTGCCAAAGCGGCCTTCTTTCTTTTCCTTACACAATACTTCATCTCTCACCCTCGTGCCTTAGTGCTGGCTGCCCCCTATTTCTGGTTCACAGAATTCCTCTCTTCCTTCAGCATGTAGCTCGAGCACAACCTTCTCACACAGTCTGTTCTGATTCCCCCCAACTGCCAGTATGGATTCCCTCTCAAACTATTGGGCTTTTTAACTACTTTGCATTTATTTATATTCATTTTGCATACACTTACATGTGTCCTTATTGATTCTCCCCTTAGAATATAAGTTTCATGGAAGTAGGGACTGTTTTATTCTTTGTTAACAGTCGACAAACATTTATTAAGTGTCTACTGAATGCAAGGCACTGGGCAAAGCACTGGGGATACAAAACTTGTATCCTCAATATCTAGCATAGTCCCTGGCACATAAAAATACTTGTAGGTTGACTAGGTTTCCTAGGACTGTTCTATCTGCCTTCAGAATTTATTCTCGAGTACCTCCCATCCCTCCTGGGCCGACTTCCTTCATAGACTTTTAGTCAAGGGAATTCCACCTATCCCTGAAGCCTTCGAAATCTACCTTCTTAGATCTAGAACATCTGTCCACCTGGCCCTATGTCTTCTCTCCTCTATCACAAACTCCAGGAGGGAGTTTTCAAGGTTCTCACCATTTTTACTCAGAAGCCATTTTACTTTTGCTAATAAGAATGCCCCCTTGGTCCGTTGAAACTTTGGAAGAGGAAATTATCACTAAAGGAGGTCAAAAGGTTCTTAGCCATTCAGTTTCTGGCAGAAAGAGAAAGAGACAGAGAGATGGGGGGGAGGGGAGGGAAGAGAGAGAGAGAGAGAGAGAGAGAGAGAGAGAGAGAGAGAGAG
>NW_027185850.1:30804045-30804994 GCF_028583685.1 Petaurus breviceps papuanus | reverse complement strand
GAGAGAGAGAAGGCGAAGAAGGAGGAAGAGGAGAGGAGAGGGACCTCCAGCGGATGCCTGGTAAGTGAAGTCTCAGTACATCTCTCTCCCATCTCTGGGCCCAGCTCGGGATCTGTTTCCTGAACCCTTCATCTATTCTCTCTGGGCCCAGGTGGTCATCAGTCTAATCTGCCGCCAAAATAACTTAGGTTTCTTCCCTGGCTGATCTTCACCTAAGTGCTCCCCACCACATGGTCCTGCTTTGGTTCCTGGATTTCCTCACAAGAGTGTACTTTCCTTTTGAAAAACTTTCATGTTTATTGGTCTCTTTTGCTCTGGCATCACCTTCATTTCCAAATATATCCCTCTCCTTTCCCCTGAGCAAGTGAAGCCTTGTAGCAAAAGTTAAAAAAGAAAGAGGGTGGTGGGGGCGGGGAGAAAGCAGCTCAGCAGAAGTACCTAAGCCGTCACGCACATCTGACAGTCCTTGTATTATTCCTCATCCACAGTCCCCTATCTCTGCAATGAAGGGAGGGAGCTGCTTGCCACCAGCTCTCCCTGGAGATAAAGCCTGGTCACTGTCATCACAGCACCCATCTCAGTGTCTGCTCTTTCTGGGTAGTCCCTGGGGACGCCGTCTTTGGGCTTGGCTTACTTTGTTCTGTATCTGTTCAGATATGTCTTCCCATGTTTCTCTGAATCTTTCTCAGTTATCAGTCCTTGGGGTGCAGGAACAGGCCATAGACCGGTTTGTTCAGACCTTCCCTAATCACTGAGCACCCACTTTTGTTTCTTGCTCTTTGCTACCACAAAAAGGCTGTTAGGAATATCTGAGGGCATATGGGCTCTATCTCTGACCTCCTTGGGGGCAAATGTGCCTTCTTAATAAGTACCGCTATCTCGTCCCCCACTTTTTCTCATGCGTGTATGTATATGTGCATATGTAGATAAGTATATGTCAAAGTCAATG
>NW_027185850.1:30757914-30804035 GCF_028583685.1 Petaurus breviceps papuanus | reverse complement strand
ATACATACACAATATGGACAAGTGTATAAATCTCTCTCCTTTCTCCCTTTCACTGTTGTCACTGTATTCCCAGTCTCTTGCCCAGTGCCTGGCACACTATGCCATTTGGTTGGTATTTTAAGCCCTTGACCAGAAATCCAAATCATGTTATCAGACACTTCCTCCCAAGCTAGATGTTCATTTCCCAGATGGGCGTTTCTCTTGCTTCCCCTGCTATTAACAGGCCCCAGTGAGGACCCCACCCCCGTATCACCTAACTTCTCATCCAAGACCTGGTAGCTCTTTGGCGAGCCTTCCTAAGGTTATTCTGGCCCCATGGGCCTGGCCACAGTGGTGGTCCTCTGCCTGAATGAGCCTTGGGAATCCATCTGCTAGGTCTTGGATGCACATACCAGAAAGCCCCCAGGAGGTTCCTCTCCTGTTGCTATCATGCTACCAACTCTAACTTGGCGCCAACTCCGACCAGCTACCCCCACTGCTCCTTTCTCCCTCTGCTGCCCACCAGAATGCTTCTGTGGCTGTGGGCCCACAAGCCACTTCCTTCTCAGGGCACCCAGCTCTCTCCTCCTCCAGGAGTCTCTCATCTGTGTCTAAACCCTCACTGTCCAGCTCTCCTTTTCCCTCCTTGCCCCTCTATTCCCATAAGAACTCACCTAGACTACAGCCCTCTGTATCCCCACATCAATCCATTCTTCTTATCATCACCAGAATAGTCTTCCTGATACAAAGATGGCCATCTCCCTGCCCTGCTCAAAAACCTTTGATGGCTCCCTAGCACTGCTAGGATAAAGCTTAAACTTTTTTGGTACAGCATGGAGGTTGGTGGCCCCTGGCTTCCTACTTCTATGTCACATACCCCCTTTCACATCCATGACATTAGCCACGCCCTTCCTGTAACCTCTGCTCTCTCTTCATACCTGGGTCTCCCTCTGCCTGGTGGATTCCTACCCATCCTTTAAAGTCCAACTCAGAAGTTGCTTCATCCAGGGAGCCCCCTCTAATCCTGCAGTTACCAACGCCCTTCGTCTTCAGCCCTCACAGGGAACATGTGAATGCAACGTGACTGATTTGTCAAGAACACCAGGCCCTGCCTGTACATCCAGACGGCACTGCCTCTGAAGACCACGGACTTATTAGCAACGACCAAAGCCGACAAATAATTCAGCAGTATGTTCTCCTGGCACACTGCTCACGACCACGCTCTGTGTGGAGGGCAGGGGCTGTGGCCAGGCCATGCCGCACGTCCGCCCCGCACCCAACCCAGGGCTTTGCATGTGGTGGGCATTTAGGGGCTGCATCTCCTTGGCTCTGTCCCAGCGGCAGACCCTGCCACGGCTGCCCCCAGCCCCCGGCAGGCTTCAGCTCAAGCACAGAGCTAATCCTGCCGTTGGGGGACAGGGGCTGCTCTGGGAAGCAGATTCTGTGCATTTCAAGTTCCTCACTTTGAACCTGGCATGGAACTCGTCCTCGGTGAGGGGCAGCTGAGCCGCGTTGCTAACTCTGACTCTTAGAAGTTGGCCAGGCCTGGAGATGAAAGTGGAAAACCAAGTCTTTTTTCCTAATAAAAAGGAAGACACTAATAGCACTCAGCACTTAGTCGGTCACTTTAAGTTTCTAAAGTGCTTTCCAAATTAAAATATAATCCTTTCCTGAGCATGTGACAGAAAATGCGCAAGCTCTCACACACACTCCCTCTCTCTCTTTCTCCTTTATCACTGTCTTTCTCTCTTTTCTCTCTCTCCTCTCTCCTGATTCTCTCTCCCTTTCCCTCTCTCTCCTCTCTCCCTCCCTCCCCCCACCCCATCTCTCTGTCTCTCCCCCTTTCTCTCCCTCCCCTCCATCTCTCTGTCTCTCCCTCCCCCTCCCTCCCCCTCTCTTTCTCTCCCTCCCCTCCATCTCTCTGTTTCTCCCTCCCCCCCATCTCTCTGTCTCTCCCCCTTTCTCTCCCTCCCCTCCATCTCTCTGTCTCTCCCCCTTTCTCTCCCTCCCCTCCATCTCTCTGTCTCTCCCTCCCCCTCCCTTTCTCTCTCTCCCCTCCATCTCTCTGTCTCTCCCTCCCCCTCCCTTTCTCTCCCTCCCCTCCATCTCTCTGTTTCTCCCTCCTCCCCATCTCTCTGTCTCTCCCTCTCTCTCTCCTCCCCCCCATCTCTCTGTCTCCCCCCTCCCCCTCTTCTCTCTCTCTTTTTCTCCTCTTTGTCTTCCCCCCAACCCCTGACTAGGGAAGCTGGCCTCGCTGATCCATCCCTCTCCTGCTGGGTCTCTGCAAACCTTCTCTGGGGTTAGCAGGGACTGAGGCCCCATGGGCAGAGGCAGCTCATCCCTCCTTCCCCTGAGATCCAAGACCTGGCTAGTTTGCCTGAGACACTGTAGCTGCCAGTGACTCCCAGCTCCAGCTCCCTTCCTTCTGCTCCCAGAAATGCAGAAAATGGTGAATGGCCAGGAGCTCAAGGCCCCCAGGGCAGGCGGCTGCTTCGGTGGGGAAGTCCTAGGGGAAGGAGGGAGGAGAGGCAGTCACAGCAGGGAGGCCTGACCGCACTGTG
The DNA here is from genome assembly GCF_028583685.1 of Petaurus breviceps papuanus. Classification (NCBI taxonomy): domain Eukaryota; kingdom Metazoa; phylum Chordata; class Mammalia; order Diprotodontia; family Petauridae; genus Petaurus; species Petaurus breviceps. The sequence continues at coordinate 30,801,495 of NW_027185850.1, read as the reverse complement.
GGACAGTGAGGTTTGGAGCCCAGGTGACGCGACCTCCCTGCACCTTGGCTTCCTCATCTGTAAAATGGGGGCAATAACAGCGCCTACCTTCCGGCTGCCATGCGGATCAAATGAGATCATACTTGTGTGAAGTGCTTAGCACAGTACCTGGCACCTAGGGGCACTAAATAAATGCCATTTATTATTTTGTAATCTTGGTCTACTCCCTTCCTCTGTCTGGGCCACAGCTTCCTCAGCCGGAGGAGGAGGGGATGGGACTAGCTGACCCCTAGGTCCATTCTGGCTCTGACCAATCCCTGTATCTGTAGCTGTCCTCCATCCTTCTACCGGGATCCAGCTCCGCCTCCTCCATGAAACCTTCCAGGATGATTTCAGCCAACACTGACCTTGCCTGTCTGTGAAAGCTTACAGAGCCCTAAAGGCTGACTTTTCCTCCTAGAAGAAGAAACAGCTGTTTCCTCTCCACATCTTATTTCTTGCTATTCCAGAGCTGGGAAGGGTCTCTTCCCACACCTGGTTGGGCTCCATAGGACCTTAAGTCCAAGGGCCTTGGGGCAGCTGGGAGGCCAAGAAGGATGAGGCCATTCTATCCATTTTACAGAGGAGAAGACTGAGTGTGACACTAGGTGTCACAAGGTGACTATGTGAGGCCAGAGGCAGGATCAGAATGTGTTCCCCAGGGCAGGGGTCAAACCCACAAATGCAACTTTAGTCACTGCCTTGACCCTGCTGGCCTCTTTCCTCCTCCCCTGGGCAGCCTTGCAGATACTGGACCCTGATCCTACCCCCCCACGCCCTGCCCCAATACCCCAAGCTCTAGGCTTCTCCAGGTTAAACACCCCCATGCCTTGCACCAATCCTGAAATGACCGCAATCAAAGTCCCTGCCCTCCTCCCTACACTGTGCTGGGGGCCAAGAGCCAAACCCAGTTCTCCCAATGAGGTTTGCAGCACACAGCCCTGGTAGGTCCTCCTGGAGATGATGCCGTTGGCTTTCCAGCCACCTCCAATCTCTCAGAGCACAGAGGGCCTTGGGATTCTGGGGTCAGCTGCTCTGCCTGAGACCCCTCTGGAGGCTGGTCAGCTCCAGCAGGCAGGATGGGCCAGGACCCTTCCTCCACACCCAGGCAGGATGAACAGAGTAGCACTCCCCCCTCTCGTGCCACCCCCAGTCAGGCAAGGGCCTGCCGTGCTTCCCTCCCCTTGAAACGGCTGCCGAGAGCAATGATGTCTTCAAGTACAGTGGGAGATATTTGTCTCCGCTTTACCCTTGGCTCTGGGCTCTGGCTCAGGTAGGCACGGCGTGGGACGGCTGGCAGATCTGAGAGCACGGCACGCCCCAGCGGGCAGGCCTCGCCGCGTGGGGAAGGCGCGAGTCAGTCTGGAGTGCTCCCCATTTATCAAGCTCACGCAGGCCGCCAGCCGAGCGAGTCTTTCTATCATTACACCTCTCAAAATCCGCTTCATACCACTAATCCTGCCTTCATTCTCGCAGATTAATAACATCTCTTTCAACCTTCACAGTGTGATAAATAGACAAAGAGAGAACAAAAGGAGAAAGAGAAGTGAGGGAAGGAGCTGGGGTAACTTCACATAATAAAGAGAACCGAGAAAGAAGAGAGGGGGAACAAGGGAGAGAGAGGGAGACACACACACACATACACACGCACACACACGCGCACACACACACACATACACACACACACACACACACATACACACACGGCTGCCAGGCTGGCTGTGCCGAGTGCCTGGAGAGGGGAGGCTGCCCTCAAAGGCATAGGCTCGTTAACGGAGCCTTCCAGGCTGGGCCTTTGTGTAGCTTCTTTTCTTCCCTTCCAATCCTGGCTTAGGTCAAACCCCAGCAAAAAGGACCCTCTAGCCCCGCCATGCCCCTCCAAGCCCACTGCTTTGCCAGCTTCCTCCCCAGGCAGCTGAATTGTGGGGCCAGGACCCAGACCCCCAGCTGCAGAGGAGCCTGGCCCAGGAAAGAGAAGGCCTCCTGGTGGGCTCCAGCCCTGCCTGGGAGCTTGGGAAGAACCCAGGGAGAGGCAGGAAAGGAGAGGCAGAAGGAAGGCCGCCCAAGAGCCCTGAAGGGCCCAAGTAGCTCAGTCTAGCAAGCACACACCTGTCCCTTCTGAAGCCTTAATGTTCTAAGAACAAATCCTCACCCACCCACCCAAAGGCCATCAGCAACCCCAGGGAGTCCCGTGCGCAGATGGCAAGGAAAACCTTACCCCTCGCCCAGGGCCAGGCACCCAGGGAGCTACGACAGCCAGCAGCTCACTGGCACACTGGGCTGTGGGCCTCCAAGCATCTCCCATGCCTTCAGGCCCTTTTGCCACATCCCCAGAGAAACAAATGGACTGTCCTATTCTGAGATATTCCCAGGCACACTGACGCCCCTTTCCTCAATGACAGCATCTATCAGGGACAAGCCTCTCCACCATCCCTAGAGAGCCCACCTCACCCCACCACAGACCCTCAGAACTCTATCTTCCCCATTCCCCCAGGACACAAAGAACTCCTGCTGGGACTACATATAGTATGAGGCCTGCTCAACTCTGTGGCATGGGCCAGGCAGTTCTGAGGGCAAATTGTGAGCTCCTTACAGGCAGGAACTTGGGCTTGGGACCTCAGGACAGAGAGCTGGAGCTCGAGGGGCCATGAAGTCCAAACCCTTTATTTCACAGAGAAGGAAACTAAGGATCAGAGGGTGTGTGTGTGTGTGTGTGTGTGTGTGTGTGTGTATGTGTGTGTGTGTGTGCCTGTGTTTGAGTGTCTGTGTGTTTGATCGTGTATGTCTGTGTGTGACTCCCCTGGAGTCACGCCTGTATTTAGTTGGGATGTGAACTTAGGGCCTATGACTCAGCCCTCTTTTACACTGAACTACACTGCCCCTGGTCTAAGCTCTGAATTTCCTCCACTGCATCCAGGATGGCCAGGAGCAGTAATTCACAGTGAACAACAGTAAAGAAAAGGGGCAGGAATGAAAGTCACGCCCTTATGTATTTGTGCTCAAATAAACAGTGGGAAACATAAGTAATACAACCAAGTATGTCTAGCCTCACAGGTATCACTCACTCAACCTGGCACATGGTGGAAATTTAGGGCTAGAATATGGCAATAAGTTGGTGTGCTCTCTTAGCAAGGAATATTATTTGCCAAGAAGGTATACTTAGCCCTGTGATCACTTTGGTGAAGAGGAAGTGGGAGCTGGGGTGGAGAGCGTCTGGGAGGAGTCCAATGGTATCAGTGGGATTATACTACAGACCGCCTGGCCAGAAGGAGAAAAGGGAGGCGTTCCAGAAGGGCACCACAAAGTCGGAGCAGAGACAATGAAGTTAGGAAGAGAAAGGTCTACCCAGATATCTGCTGGCGCTCTCTCTTTCTGCTTAAAGGGGAGCAGATCATTTCTGCCTTTCCTTTTGGACCTCACTCTGACTAATAAGGAGGAATGACAGGCGTTTTGGAAAGAAAGTACATCCCACTTCTGGTGCATGGCCTCTGCAGCTTCTGCTACTGCAGATCTCCTTCTCTCGTCTAGTTTCTGACTTAAACTTGTATGGCCCCGCTGCTCTCTTCGGGATCCCCTCCTCCTTCTCTGACCACTCTGTGAGCCCCTTGGCTCATCCTCCATCCACATCATGCCCTTAGCTGTGGCTGTTCTCAAAGCCTCTGTCTTTCATATGCTTCCTCCTGGTGATCTCAGGGTTCAAATATCTCTATGCGTGTGACATCTAGAGCTACAGCCCAATCCCTGGTCTCTCCCCAGAACCAGTCCTGCGTCACGAACTGTCTGCTGGACATCTCCCCATGCATAGCCCAGCAGCATCCCAATCACATGCCTGTTTTGTTAAAAAACAAAACTCATTCCCCTCCTAAATTTGTCCTTGAGGTAGCTGGGTGGTACAGTGGATAGAGTGCACGACCTGGAATCAAAAAGACTCTTCTATAGTTCAAATCTGGCCTCAGACAGTTACTAGCTGTGAGACCCTGGGTAAGTCACTTAACCCCATTTGCCTCAGTTTCCTCATCTGAGCTGGAGAAAGGAATGGCAAACCCCTCCAGTATCTCTGCCAAGAAAACCCCAGATGGGGTCACAGAAAGTGGGAGATGACTGGAGAGCAAATGAACAACAATAAATCTTCCTCCTATTTCTGTAAGAGCACCGCCAGCCTCCTAGTCTCTCAGGTTTGAATTCTCAGACTGTGACCCCTCATCTTCCTGGACCCCCAATCTAATCAATTGCCAAATCTTGTTGCTTGTATCTTCCCAACAACTTTCCCATCCACCCCCTTCTCTCCCCTCATCTAGCCACCCCCTAGTTCAGGCCCTCATGGTTCCTGGAGGGGAAGTATGGCAGAGTGGAAAGGACATGGACTTGAGACAAAGGACCTGGGCTCAAATTCCACTTTCACAATTCACTTGAGTCATTTCTCTGGCCAGTAAGTTAACAAGCCTATGATTCCTCACCTGGAACACTGTAACAGTCTCCTAACTGGTCTCTGTCTCAAGCCTTTCCTCCAATCCACTGTCTATGCAGCTGCCAAAACAGCCCCAAAGTTCAAGTTGGATCAATCAGGACTCTTGGGTTTGGTTCAAAATAAGACTTCCTAAAAATCCAGGGACAATGGGCCATGCCTGGAGGTGCTAGGAAGGCCATTCCTCTGCAGACGGAATTGTTCTTGGGGAGCAGGGAAGCAGACCTGGTCTTACTCCTCAGCCCCAGGCCCCTGCTTTAGCCCTTCATGTTTACTAAGTACAGGGGAAATAGAGGTATTAGACAGGACACGGTGAGGCCCTGGCTGAGACAGGAACAAAGTTGCCAGCATGAGGGTGACCAATCAGAGACCAAATTGGAAACCATCTTAACACCTGCCCCTATCCAACATCACTGCCCTGGCTGGCACTACGGTCAGCCAAGCCAAGAAGGGGGAGGAAGGGAAGGAGTCAGAAATGGAGGGAGTCTGGCAGTGGGCAAGTCATGGGTAGCTCCCCCATGATTCTGCAGTGGGCGCAGAGTGGATCATACTCAATCCCCTTTCCATCCCATCTGCTGCCCAATCCCAGAGGCTTTTACCTTTGTGACATTTTGTATACACTCCCTTCTCTCCTCTGACACTGCTGCCACCCTAGCTGCCAGGGATCTCTCCCCACTCCAGTCCGTTCTCAGCTGCCAAACTGATTTTCCTAAGGAATATTTCTGATTGTCTCTCTTCTACTCAATAAACACCAGTGGCTCCCTATTACCTCCAGGCTCAAACATGAAATTTTCTTTGGCATTTAACGTCCTTTATAACCTGGCTCCTTCCTCCTTTTCTAATTTCTACCTACTTCCTAGCTCCTCCCTCCTCATTTCTGTCTCTCACCCTCCCAGGCTTCCTTCACAGCCCATCTTCTATAAGGAAGCCTTTCCTGGTCCGCCTTAAAGTTAATGCCTGTCCTCTGTTGATTACCTCCAATTTATTCTCTCTTGAGCTTAATGGTTAAGGATTGTCATCTCCCCCATCACACTATAAGCCATTGAGAGCAGGGAAGGGGCCTTTTTTTTTTTGGTGGGTTGGGTCCTGGCCTGCCCTCAGGAGTTTGCTGTCTAACTGAAGAGACAGGACACCCATATTTACAAAGTCACTCTTCAAGGTCCAGCTGAAGACTCCTCTCCTCCAGAAAGCTCCAACCTTGTCCCCAAAGACAACACCCACCCTCTCTCTGAGCCTCTCCCAGGGAGCTGCTGGACCCTATAGGCCAGTCACACTGTGGCCAGTGCTAGCGGAGGCCCAGAGCGTGCCTGGGCCACAAGAGAGACCTGTGACTTCCGCTGTCCTGACCATGCTACAGAACTACAGGGTGGAGAGCTGAGAGAGCCCCTGGCAGCTTCTGGTCCATCCCAGATCTGAGGGGCATTCCCAGGATGATATAGCAGATGAGGTCGGGGAACTGATCCCACTATGGGAAAGTTGTTCTCACTGTTCAAGAGGCTTTCCTGATGTTAGGCCTGAACCTGCAATGCTCTCTTCCTGTGCTGGGTCCTGCTCCCTGCAGACAGACAGAACTAGTCTGGTGCCTTTTCTTTAATTTTTTTTTTAAAGCAATCAGGGTTAAGTAACTTGCTCAAGTTTACACGGCCAGTTATTTCTGGGTGTGGTGCTGAGTATCTGAGCCCGGATTTGATCCAGGTCATCCCGACACTGTAGCCGGTGCTCTTACTCGCTGAGCCACCTGGCCGCCCCTAAGCAATTGGGGTTAAGTAACTTGCTCAAGGTTACACAGCCAGGTGTTTCTGGGTGGGTGCTAAGTGTCTGAGCCCAGGATTCGATCTCCAGGTCTTCTCAACACTGGAGCCGGTGCTCTTACTCGCTGTGCTACCTGGCCGCCCCAGTCTGGTGCCTTTTCACAAGAAAATCCTTTAAATCTTTCTAGACCGTCATCAGGTCACCCCCTCCTGCCCCGAGTCTTCTTGTCTCCAGGCTAACACCCCCAATACCTTCAGATGCAGCCTGAAGGCCCTCTACCACCCTGGATGAACTCTCTCCAGGTCAGCATCATTTCCTCAAACCCTGGCACCAGAACTGAACGTCATGCTTCAGACAGCACCTGAGTGGGACAGAACACGGGCGGGTCCTCTTGGAGACTAAGGTCAGGGCTGGAAGGGTCTTTCCATCTCATCCAGCCTCCTTCATTTCAAGAGTGGGAAAACAGATGCTCAGACACCATGGGCCTCCCCCAGGGCATGCAGGGGATGTGAGAGTCGGGGGCCCTGCCTTAGTCCTAGAAGCTGTCTAGGTGTGATGTTTCAGATGGGAACTCACCCAGGCAGAGGGTGGGAGAACAGCCTCCTCCTTGTTCCCAGGAAGCTCTGCCTCCCTCAAAGCCCAAGAGCTTGTCGACCTCTGGTTGCTACATCCCAAGGCTGGCTCCTAGTGAGATGTGGCCCCCTGGAATCCCCATATCTTTTTCAGACCATGTAAAAGGGCAAATGGAGTCTCACAATGCTTAGTCCCATGCTGTGTAAAACTCTTTTCAAGGACCTGGATAAAGGCACAAGATACCTCCCTATCAAGTCTCAGGGAACACGGAGCTGAGAGGTGTGGCTATACACTGGATGACAGTCAAGATTCAAAAGGCTTTGGCAGGCTGGAACACCGAGCCAAGTCTGAGAGGATGGTAGGATCTTATTCTTGGGTTAGCATCATTCTGACACAGAGCAGATGGGGGAGCTAGGGCAGGATAGCGGTCTGTGCAGCAGGGAGCTGGAGCCTGGGTGGGGTCATCCCATGGGGCCTGTATTGAGTCCCCCAGCCACTTCTGAGGATAAGGGAAGGACCTGGTCTGCTGGGATGACAGAGCAGGCCCTTACTGGTCCCTTGGTGATAGCAAGGGATGTTTGGGTCAGAAGACTGGTCACTGCACAGGAAGAAATACCTACTCGGTGGACTGTGAAGGAATGAGAGGTGTGTGAATTCCTGAGACTTCTTGGCTGCCCCACTCTGTGTGTGTGTCTATGTGTGTGTGAGACCCCTGAGCATAGGTGACCTAAGAGTGATATGGAGATGATCAGGTCCTTGGGGGCGATCCTTCCAAGTCGGAGGGGCTGGGTGCCCCTGGGTCCTTCAGGCAGAGCTGATAGTCAGCAGGAGAGAATTTCTGTACCTAAACCCTTCTTGAAGGAGATGAACATGGAAGGATGATGCGCAAAAGTCCTGACCCAGCTGGACCAAACACATGAACTCTGAGGGAGCTGTCTGAACAGTACAGAGCTGAGGTGAAGAAGAAATGCCTAGTTACAGTGCTGATAAATGTTACACATTTTAATGTCTAAATATTAACCTCCAGAGAGAGTGTGAAAGGAGTTTGGGGTTACCATTTCCTATTGAAGTCTTTGTCACAGATCAAGTCCAAGCCCCTCATTTTACAGATGGAGAGATTACATGACCTGTCCAGTTCACACAGGCACTGTCCGAGGTGGGATCTAAAGAGGGGTCTTTCTGACCCCAGATCCAGCATTCCACCTGTTATGCCCTGGTCAGTCCCTAGGGAGAACCTTGGTTTCAGTTCTGGGCACCACATTTTAGGAGGAGCAAAGATGAGAGAAAACAGAGGTCATTTGCCCTGAGCTCCCTCTTTTCCATATCAAAGCCACAGGACCATATATCTAGAGCTGGAGAGGGTCTTATCTAACGTTATCATTTAACAGAAGAAGAAACTGAGGCAGGCAGCAGTTAAGTGTCTTTCTCAGGGACACATGACCAGTAAGGGTCTGAGGCTGAATTTGAACTCAGGTCTTCCTAACTCCAGGCCTAAACCCTATCTACTGCCCCACCCAGCTGCCTCTTACCCCTTGTTATCAGGCCCAATTTTGCTCTTTACTATGCTCTCTGATGAAGATGAAGGCCAACCATTCTGCCTGTAGCCTCCATCCCATCTCTCTTCCAGTTAGTTGTGCCTGGAAATCCTAATCTTTACTCTATCCCTGCCTACTGGCTCCTTCTCCATCCCCTACAAACATTCACATTTCCTCAGGATTCAACAACGTCTTGACCCTACCTGTCCCTCCAGCTCCTGTCTTGTGTCTTTCCCCCTTTCAAAGAGAGATTTCTTTAAAAAGCTGTTTAGACTAGGTGCCCCCACCTCCCTTCTCCTCTCCTTTACCCCGAGTACCCCGGCCTCCAATGTCATCATTCCACAGAGACCGCTTTTTCCAAAGGCACCAGCTATCTCTGACTGACCACCTCTGCGGACTCTTCTCAGGTCTCACCCTTCTCATGAAGGACGCAGCCTCTCTGTAGCATCTGATGCTGCAGACCACCCTCTCCGGGTTTTCCCTTCCAGCCAAGTTTTCACGACCCTACCCTCTCCTGCTTCTCCTACCCATCTGACCACACCTTCGTTGTTGTATCATCAGGTCACACCCCTAACAGAGCATGTCCCCCAAGGCTTTCAATGATAGGAAATTTTCCCTCCCGTCCAGCCTACGTGGATATTTTGCAGCTGCCCCTCTCCCCCGCCTCCCTACTTCTTCCTTTGGGGGCCATGCAGAATGAGCCTAATCCCTCTTTCACATGACAATTTTTCTGGAATACAGAGATCAATTTACAGAATCCGAAGCTGGGAGTCACAACAGACGATGGCCAACAGACACTTGACAGGTATCCTCTCTACAGCCCACCACCTCCTAAGGCAGTGCTTTCAGCTCTGGGCTAGCTCTTGTTGTTGAGAGGGACCCCCAAATGTTCATAGCAATGGGCTGGAAGGTGGGTCAAGTCAGCTTCTCCAGCCAATCTGTGAACTGGACCCGGAGGACATTTGCTCCCCAGCTGCCCTGAGTGAGAGAGGGAGGCAGCTCCCCGAGGCCCTGAGCTCCCGGTGACAATGCCGAGAAGTTGTGAGTTTGGTCATAACGTGTAAAAAGCCCCTGAAAAGCCCCATCATTTAGTGTTGGGTGCCAGCGCTCAGCAGAGCTAATAAATCTTGCATGAGCAGAGCGGATTCTAATTTTCTAATATGAAAAGGCATTTGGATTGAGAGAGAGAGGGGAAGATAAAAGTGATTGAATCTCCAATAGCCCAGGTTACTGACAAGAAACATCCTGATACGGACCCCCAAGAAGAATTGCTGTGGGCCTATAGCCCCTCCGCCCTCCTTTTTCTGCATGATCCATCTTTGGCTCTTCTATTGACAGGACGTGGCTTTAAACACAGTTACACAAGTTATCATTTCTGCCTTTTGATCAATCTGAATTTTCAGGACAATTACCCTCTTAATCAATGATTGCTATCAGCAGCCCCGGCAGGGACGGATTCCGCAGCGAGGTAATCATGCCGCCAGGCCCGGACGGCGCGTGCATAGGCAATGAGGCTCTGGGAAGGGGCTCCCCTCCTCACCGCCCCCACATCCTGGGGACCTGCTGCCAGCTGGGCTGGAGAGTGTGAAGGCCATTTCAAGGAGTCCCACGCCCGGCCCGGGAAATCCGTCCCGGCCCTGCCAAGAGATGTGGGGAGGACAAGCTGGCCAGCCAGCCGGGCCCAGTCTCCGGGTCTGGCCAGCTTCTGAGTCAAGCCGGGCAACCCTTCCAGACCCACCTGATTAGGGAGCAGGCCAATTAAGGCTACAGATTTACTACCCAGCAGCCTGATGCATCTCCACATTTCTTCCTGCCATCATTCCAAGCTCCTAATGAGCCTAATAAAGCCCGTTTCCAATTAGGGGCCCAAACTATTAGGGTGAATAAGTGCGGAGGATGGAGAAATATTGGTTTTGCAAACCTCTAAAATGTGCTTGGTTTGGGAAATTCTTTTTCTTAAAGGATCCCAGTTCTGAAGTGTCACCACAGGGCCTTGGCATCTCCACTGACAGCCATGCTCAAGACTTTTCAGTACCCATTTAAGACCTGGATGGCCTGGTCTGGCTGGCAGATCACTATGCCAGGGGCCCAGAGACTCCCTTCTCCGCCTCCAAAATTCCAGGCACACCCCATGGAGAAGCAGGCCACTCCCCAAAGATACCTGCCCCCCCCCCATGAGGATCCCACCAAGGATCACCCTTTATATTTGACCTTTAACCAGCCATTGGCAGACCTTGGGCGAGGGGACAGACATGGTAGCACCCTGCTCTCCTGTACCACCAAGCTCCCAATCAAGGTACTCTTCCCATATAAAACTCAGCTGCCACCTATTTCCCACACAACATCCTGGCTCCCTCCCCAATGAGGCAGACCCTTTCTGAGCTTATGTTAGCCCTGATAATGTAGCAGACAACTGTGATTCTCCCCTGCCCAAAGGGAAGAGGCATTCATGACTTCACATCCTAGCGGTCCCTAGGGAGGGAGAGGGTTACGTACACAGCAGCCCAGCTGTGTATAATGAACATATAGGACCCCCAACCAGAGACCCTTAAAGATATGGTACTGAGCACCTTCTCCACCCTATCCCCATCCCCAAATCCCCAGGTTCTTGAAGAGACCCAATCTCTCTTTTGCAGTCCCGGGAATGGGCCAGCCTCCTCAGTCAGGGACTATGCCCATGTTCTCTGATTCTCTCCCCCTCCAGATTCCTTTCCCCCTCGTTTCCCAAAGGAGCCCTAGGATCCTGCCACCAGGAGTCTGTGGTTTGGGTGGAAACTGTAGGAAAGACAAAGCTGAAGCGGCCGGTCACTGTGAGGCCACTGGCCTAATAGACACAGATTGGGCCTGGAGGGGCCCAGCCTGGGCATTGATTAATCAATGACTGGACGTGCCCCTGAAACACTCAGCAATCACACCAGATGAACACATTTCTCTTGGGGCTTGTGGCAGCCATGACAAACAGAGAGAGCCCACCCAGCCTCTGCAGGGGCCTAGAGCCATGCTGCTGAAAGGCAGGACAAAAAGAAGAAGCAAACAGAAGCCCCCCGAGGACAGGAACCCCAGAATGGCACCCAGAACCTCTAGGCATCAGCAGGAACTCAACTGGCTGAACTGAACTGATCTTGACAGGAGGCAGAAGCTGGAGCCTTCTCCAATGCCCACGTGCTGCCCAACCAAGCCTTTAGGGAGCTGCAGGTGGGGACAGGTCCCTGAGCCATGCCTCAGCCCATGAAACACGACCAGCTTCTTTATCCTACCCTAGAATATCCCAGTGGATGCTCCCAGGCTCAGGGATGGTCAAGGTCCTTCATCTTTGCCCACTGTGACCCTTCCAAGGGTCCCACCCTCCAAACCAGCCTAGCCCAGCCCCATGCTTCCCACAGGGCTCTCAGAGGCCAGGCTTGTCTCTTTCCCTTAGAGCTATAAAAATAAGATAAAATACCAGCCCTCACTATACACAGGAGGAATTCTTTAGACAGATAATGGGCATTTTATATCCTTTTATGACACTCCCCATCGGCAGCTGGCGTAATTACACTACAATGAAGGCATAATATGCACATTGCATAACGAAGTCACACCAGGCCCCCTCCTCCCCCACCTGCACTGAGCTGGTACCCGACTGCAGTCATTAGGCAAAGCAAACACCAGCCCCCAGGGGACCTGTGCCAGGCCCCCCAGGCTCTGCACACGGCAGACATTCAACACCGTTTGTGGGAGAGAAACTGAGACAGATGCCCCTTGGAAGGGGCCTGGCACAGAGTTCTGGCCAGCCCTCCCCTTGGGGACAGCGAGGCACATGCCCCACAAGGAGTATTCATGTTATTTCCCTCTGACCTTCTGCCATGCCAAGAGACACTGGAGGGCTTTGGGCAGAGGCTGGGGGAATACCTGCTGTGGGCATGGTGGAGAAAAAGCAGGATGGATGATGGAGAGGTCTCTTTCTCCAAGCATACATCGCACACAGCCAGGGTTTAAGTGCCCTGTAAATTTGGACTCATTATACAGCCTAAATAAAGGGTGACAAATCCTCAGATTCTTTTTTCCTCTTTAAGAAAGAGTACATTCACTTCTGGGGGAAAAAAAACCCATCAGTCTCTTATCTCTGCCATGTCATACACCCTCATCTTAACACCTCAGAGTCTGGAGGCAGCCAGCCTTATCCAGGGCAGTGCCAACTATGCTGCCCAACCAAATGACCCAGGCACCAGGCAGATCAACCAAGCTCTGCCACTAAGTCTGGGGTGGTGTGGCCTTGCATGCCTCCTCTTCCCTCTGGGCCTTAGCACCTCCACCTGTAATGTAACTGGGTTATCCCTATGGGCTCTTGCAGCAGCTGGGTCTGAGGCAGGCAGAACCTGGCCAGGCTGGCAGGACAGCCCTGTGTGAGCACAAGGGTCCTGGCCAAGGAGAGGAGGAAAAGCTAAGCCACCTGGCAGAGAGGCAGACATGTGCCTGGCCCATCCACCCCCTGCCTGGGTGCCTCTCCAGGGACTAGGCCTGTCAGACACAGAAAAGCGAGGGAACAGAAACTCTGGAGCCCCATCAGCCGGCTAATGAACAGGGATCCTGAGCAGCAGCCCTGTCTCTGGCTAATTCTGCAAGATTCCAATTAGAGTGTGAAGGAGGCAAAGGTTAGCCTTCCCAGGGCCCCCACCTCCAGGCTCCCCCCACACTAATGAAGCCTGATGCCAGTATTCCATGGGTATCACCCTATACCTCAAGTTGACATGAAGTCAACCTCCCCCTCCAGACAGGGCAGGGAGCTCAGGAAGGAAAGAAATGGGCATTTATTAAGCACCTACTGTGTGTGAGGCACCAGGGACAGAGGGGTTATTATTATACCTGTTTTAAAATTGAGGAAACGAAGGCTGACAGAGGTTGAGTGACTTGCCCAGGGTCACCCAACTGGGGAGTGTCTGGGGTAGGATTTGAACTCGGGCCTGAGGCTCCAGCCACTGTACTACAAGTTGCCTCCCAGGTACAGCTCCTGGTGGGGAAGACCACCTGGGCCTCACTCATCCCATAGGCAGAGCCAGGCCAGGGGGAATGATGACCCATTGCTGGGGGGGGATACGCATTTCTAGTGCACCTACTACGTGCCAGGTGCCAGGCTAAGCGCTTTGACAAATATGATCTCGTATCCTGGGGGGGTTGGTGCTCTCATTATCCCTATTTTACAGATAAGAAAAGAGCCAAACAGAGGCGAGGTCACTTGCCCAGGTCACGCAGCTAGGAGGTGTCTGAGGCCACACTTGAACGCGGATCGTCCTGACTGGGCTAGACACTGCACACCGTGATGGCCCTGGCAGCTCTCAGGTACACAAAAGCACTTGGGGGGGGTCACCCCGGAGTAAAGAGAGGGGTTTAATGTGGGGAGAGCAGCAGGGACAGCTGGGCGCCACCGTGAGAGAGTCATGGGACACACGTCTGGTAAGAGAGCCAGATGGTGAAGGGCTTGGGACACCCGGAGGAGCCATTCAGATTCTGGTCCTCAAGGATTCTTAGACAGGGGTGATGTGGTCAGACCTGGCGGCTGAGCAGAGGACGGCCAACCCCCAGCAGCCACTATGAGAGTCTGGGGGTGACGTGATGGGGGTGTGATGGAAGAGAGATGTCGCCAAGGCACAGGCACAGGACACGGGAACCTCCTGGATGGTGAGGGATGAGAGTGAGGAAGCAAAGAACAGGCCAAGGCTGCTAGCCAGGGCAGCTGGAGGGCAGCGTTCAGCCTTCCTCATTGTGACACTGGCCTCCAGGCTGTGCCTTTGCCTGGGCTGTTCCCCATACCGGCAATGCTCTCCTTCCTCATCTCCACCTCCTGGATTCCCGGGAGTCTCAGCCAACATCCCACACCCTCCCAGCCACCTTTCCCAGGCCTCTCTAGAGACTCCCTGTCTTTTATTCTGGGTAGAGTTTGCAGGCTCTCTCCCCCATTAGCCTGGCATGGACCTTCTTTGTATTACCAGAGTTCAGCCCAATGCTGGGCACACAGCAGACACTTCATAAATGCTTGTCAGTTTGACCCAACTGCCCTTGACCTGAAGGCCACAATGGCCCATCCCAGGTTGTCCAAGGAGAGGCAGGCAGTAAAATGGAAAGGCCACTGGCCATTGAGCTCAAGGCCTGGTCCTGGCATTTATCAGTTATGGGAGGCTGGGGGAAGTCAGTGCAGCACTCTGAGGTCCAGTGTCCTCGTCTGTAAACTAGAGACAAAGATACATGTCCCACACAGTGCTGGAGGAAAGTGAGTCCTAATTGCACATGTGAGGCGAGGCAGCCAGGAGAGGGTCCTGGCCAGGGGCCGAGACTGGAAGCAGCCGACTTCTTCGGCCTTCCTTCCTGGCCTCTGAGTGGTCAGGGAGGCCCCAGGTCCATGGGATCAGTCCCTCCCCCCTTTCTTTTCTACCTGGCCCTTTTAAGGCTGCAGAGGTACTGTAGGTCAGAAAAGGATGGCAATTCACATTCACCAATCAATAATCTTCTGGATGTGCAGGGAGGCCCAGTCCTGCCCATTCCCCTATCAAATTTAAGATCCTGGCCAGCAGCAAGGGGAGGAGCAATGTTAAAAAAAAAAGGTTGGTCCCCTCCACCTCCACCCCATAGCCCCAGCTGGAAAGAGTCCGTCATGCCCAGACCACAGGCTGCCACGGCACCTGGCTTAGGTGGCACTGGAAGGACCCAATAGCTTCTCTTTCAGGGGAGAGTCAAGGGCTCTGGGGTGCCTGGGAGACAGCTGACCTCTGGGGGCTGGGGGTAGTGTCAGGGAATGGGACTGAACACATAACTCTGGGTGCTCAGGCATTAGAACCTACCAAGCTAAAGGTGTCCAATAGAGGGTTCCACTTTTGGTAAGGTGTGCCTAGCATCTTGATCAGGTGCCTGGAAGAACAGGCAGCAAGACCTGAATTCAAATCCAGCCTCAGATACTTAGTAGCTGTGTTTGACCCTGGGCAAGTCACTTATCCCTGTTTGTGGCAGTTTCCTCACCTGTAAAATGAACTGGAGAAGGAAATGGCAAACCACTGTATCCTTGCCAAGAAAACCCTAAACAGGGCCACAGAGTCAGACACACCTGAACAAGAAGCCAGAGCACATGAGTTTGTCACAAGCTCTGTGTGACCTTGTGTCCTTTCACCTCTCTGGGCCACTTATAAAATGAGAGGCCCCCTCCAGCGCTAAATGGCCATGAATGTCCTCTGCAGAGGTCACAGGGGGACCACACATTGGAGTGACCAGAGAAGGGAGCCAGCATGTCAGGAAGCCTGGGAGCTGCGTGGGGCAGGGAGAGGATGGAAGGGGCACAAGCCCACTGCCAGGCATTCAAGGGAGGTCACGGCAAAAAGGAACGTGATTCATTCTGCTCTCCCCTGCACAGAGCATCCCGCCCTGAGGGTCATCCAACCTCTACTGGACCCTCATGGGCTCCTACATTTCAATCTGGAAGGGACCAAGGGTCTCTAGTGCCTGTCCAGTTTAGGAACCTGAAGTTGGGAGAGGTTAAATGACTGGTCCAGGGTCACACAACCGGCAAGTATCAGAAGTGAGATTGGACCTCAGGCCATCCTGACACTATGGGCCACTGCTTCTGGGGGGGAGGGCACCAAAGGCCAACTGGGGAGCCCTTCCAGTCCTTATATTGAATAATCTGATCTCCCCAATGTTTAATTCTAGTGCCTTCTCTTATAATTACTTCCTATTTATCCTGTATATAGCTTATCTGCATATATTTCTACATGAATTTATTTTCTCCTCCATCTGAATGTAAACTCATTACAAGTAGGGATCATTTCAGTGTGGCTGTATCATGGAGTACAGCAAGGGGCAAAGTGTCCAAAGAGACTGGAAAGTTAGGCTGAGGCTGGGGTGTGAAGAGAGAAGTCATCTTCCATCCTAGAGGCAAGAGGGAGCAGCCGGAGTTGATTGAGCAGGGAATGACAATGTTGGATTGCATGTTTGTCCGCTGAGTGATTCCGAGAGAGAGAAGCCCAGAGCTGCTCAGAGTACTGTACGATTTCCCAAAGGCCACCCAGCCCACTCTCTTCCTCCTGTCCAACTCTGGGCTGCCCATCCAGCTTGGACAAGAGGTATTCTTCCTCTCCCTGGCTATTTCTGTGTGCACGGCTGGGTCAAACTCCTCTGAGTGACCCCAGACCACTTCGAGGAGACTCTGCAACCCTGAGCTGAGTCTCCACAGCTCATTGACGACTTATTGGTGGTCTAAAAAACAGTGGGTGGTGTTTGGGCAGCCTTGTCCTCTTCTCCAGTCCTCCTTCCACCCCCCATTCTCACTCCAAGATCAGCCCTTTTCCCCTCTACACCACCATGGCTGTGCCATCGTGTTCTTATAGCCCCCCAACTGGGATTACTCTGAAGAGGGAAACAGGCATCAGAGAGGAATTCCCAGCCTTTCTTGGGGCTTCCTAAGCACAGCACAGGTGCTAGCTCCTACCCAAGGCCTTTTCCCAGCCACCCAGCAACTGGGTCCCACTCTTCCTTCAATTTGTGCATGTTTGTCAATTCTTTGTATTGACTTTCTGGCTACAAATTGTATCCTCTCGGTAGAATGTTAGCCCACTGAGGGCAGGGAGTGTTGCCTTCTGTCTCTGAATCCATAGCACTTAATGTTTGCTGAAATGAATTAAATTCATATGCTCTATATTCCAGGTCAACTGGCTGACTTGCTGTTGGTCCCCAGATTGAATATTCCATCTCCCATCTCCGTGCCTTTGCACGGGCTGTCCCCTATGTCAGGATACACAACCTTGTTCCCTTTTCTCAGAGACTGTCAAGCAGGCTGGAGGATCACTGGAGGGCTTAGTATGCTAGTGAAGCGATTTTCTTTTGTTTGACTGGAGGGTCAGGTCAGATGGCTGCTGAGGTCCCTTCCAACTCTTCTGCCTCTTACAATCCCAAGCTCCATTCAAGGTTCAGCTCCCATACCACATCCTATGAGAAGGCTGTTCTAATCCTCCTTGGTGATCATGATGTCCTTCCTCAAATGACCATTTGTCTGCTAATGTGCTAACTATTACAGAAAATGGTAAGCTCCCTAAGGGACTATTTGCTGTTTTGACTTTTGTCCTCAGTACCTCATAAAGTACATGGCATATAGTAGATGTTTAATAAAGCCTGTAAGATGGGGTCTTGCCACCATGCATCAGCGCTACAGCAGCGGAAGGAGACCCCTCACAGGACTGAGTTATTATGGCAAAAGACTTCATGAGCCTCTCCAGAGGAAGACAGACTTGTGCTCAGACAGTATTTACGGGCTGTTTGTAAGGATGTCCTTGAACCCTTTTCAGCATGACTGGCAGGGCTTACACCATGCCAGTATAGCCTTGGAAAACCCAGAGTCACCTCCATGCTAGGGTAAAAACATTTGAGTGTAGGTATGCAAGGATAAAGTAAGATAGCATTCCTGCTCTTAAGGAGTTTATGATCTAGTGGGGGTGGGAGAGGCTGTAAAGAAATGTATATACAAATAGCTCTAATATATATTAGTATGTAGCCCACTCCCCACCTGATCTTCACTTGAATTGATAGGTTGATTTCCTAACAGACAGCTAGATTTCTTCTCCCTTCAAGGTTCTAGGGGTCCTCTAAGGAGGTAAAATTTCAAGTTCTGTTGATCCTGAGCCCCCACTGGTGGGTTCCCCATTGATTATCAGTAAAAATGAATGAACTTTTAAAAAAGGTATTTACTAAGCAGGTATAGCAAAGGGAGCTGATACAGAAGCAATCCCCAAACCAGAGGCCCACTTACTACACTCACAAAATCCATTGGGGAAACCGAGCTCTAAAGAATATATGTGGTCAAAGTGAAACTGGTTACTGGAAGTGATTTTCTCCTGCCATGGAGGCCTCGTGTAGCCCTCTTTCCTGGGCTCTGAGGGTTAATGAACTTGTGGAACCCTGAAGCTGCTTTTCTTTGATGTGTCTAGACTGTCCTCAGTGTGTCTCTTAGGTTCATACACTTCTGGCTCCAGTGTCTACTTCTCATTTCAGATCTTATGACCTTTCAAAGATCACAAGGTCATCTGTTGGTTAATGGAGGGGAAAGAGAAACTTGACTCTCTCTCACCAAGGGCAATTGCTTCTTAGGAGTTCTTTACCACTGGACTCAACCATTACCACTCATTTCATGATTCCAGACTGGCTTACAGTGTATAAGCCCAGAAGTCAGTCTGATTTTTTGAGTCAGTCACAAATTATTTCTTCTTGGTATATCTTTATCCAATGTTCCAAAGCACTTCACTCCTTAGAGCACCTAGTTTGTACTTTTGAATGATTGATTCTGAACCTTCTATGTTTACACTAATTGGGGAAGGGGTAGTACAGAGACATTGTTCAAGGTGGATACAATGAGAACCACTATGGAGGGATGGAAGACCTGCTCAACTCTCACTTTGCCTTTGTTTTCTCTGTTCTACTTTTGCAGTTTTGGAACCACGAAGCCAGATCAAATCAATGCTACCACTGTTCATGGATAGGTGTGTCGACCTATTCCCCTGCGGTCCCACTCCACTCCCCTATGCGGGTATTGTATCTCAGGTATGGGATGCCTATGCTTTAGGTTTTGTAAACCTAGACTGGCACATGGGAAGCATTTACATTTTTTTCTGTCATTCATTCATTTTTTGGACTGGAAAAAAAAAAAAACAGAATAAAATGGCTACACACATAATATAATGAACTGGAAGTGTTTCCCAGATATACAGAAGCCTATTTTGACAATGTGCAGGGTGAACTACAGATTCTAATACAAGGAGGCAAATTTGGTACCATAGCTATCCCTAACACCTGGTGAGAAAGAGTGGCAGAGAAGTACAGTTTATTAAGAAGATACAATAGAATAAAGAAATCCAGGAAGCAGAGAGGGGAAAGCATGGCAGGAGAACTTTGGGTGACAAGGAATCTCATTAGTGGGGTCTGCAACAGATTGATGAGGCAGATGAAAAGTTCAGGAAAGAGATCACAAGCCTGGCATGACACAATAGGGGTGTGAGTGTGTGTGTGTATGTGTGTGTGAGAGAGAGACAGAGAGGAGAGAGACAGAGAGATAGAGAAGGGGAGAGAGAGAGGAGAAAGATAGGAGAGGGAGAGAGGAGAGAGACAGAGACAGAGAGAGGAATCCATTATCCAACATTTTAATCCCAGCCCCTCTTAATTCTAGTACCTTCCCTCTAATTATTTTCTATTTATCCTGTCTATAAGCTTGTCTGTCCACATTTGTTTGTTTGCTGTCTCCCCCATTAGACTGTGCGCTCCTTGAGGGCAAGGACAATCTTTTACCTCTTTCTGTATCCCCAGCACTTAGCACGGTGCCTGGCATACAGTAGATGCTTAACAAATGTTACATCTGTTAGAGCTCTTTGCCCCAAATAGCATAGCTAACAATTACTTAACATGCCTTAATGGTGATTTCACCCTTCAAAAGGCAGAGGAATCAGTCGATCTCCAAGTATTTATTAAGTACCTGAGATGTGTTGAGCACAAGGTTAAACATGAGGGAAATTTTTGTTCTGGAAATGTGAGCCTTTTGAGAGCAGGGACTATGTTTTTACTTTCTTTGTATCCCAGCACTTAGCACAATATAAATAAACACTTCATAAATGCTTGTTGTCTGACCCCCTCCCCAAATATTCAGGATCTGAACCTCACACACAAGGTGGAAATTACTGGAATCTTTGGGGGGAAGGGTCTCCTTCGTGTTAGAATTGGTGATAAAAGGACGGGATGCTGGAGAGAATGTGACATGTATACTAGATCTGGGAAGGGGAAATGTCAAAAGATTCCAGAGAAAAGTAAGCAAGATGCCTTGGAAAGTCAGTCCCAGCTGAACAGAACCTCCTGAGGATGAAATTCCGAAGACATAAAGAGGAGTCATCCTGACAAGAAAGGAAAAGTGGACAGCTGGGAGTGAAGCCCAGAGCATCCATTCCATCCAGGCCATGGGATCAGGAGAAGGTAATAGAAGGTACGACAGCCAAGTGCCAACTTGTCAGGAGGCTGGGGGCTGAAGCTCTGACTGAGCCGGGGCTAGTGGGGCCTCATCCAAGGACCACAAAGAGCTTCTTGTCTGGTGTTACTGAGCAAACAAAAAAGGCCACCAGAGGCACTGGTCCCCAGCTTAGCCTGCTTCCTTCCCTTATTGCTGGAGGGGATTTGGATGGGTTTATTAAACTGGACAAACGTTCACAGGATCCTCGACTTTGCCCTGAAAAGAGGACTCAAGAGACCACCGAGTCCAAACTTAAGGGAACCCCTCTGAGAGCAGCCCCAGGAGGGGGACATTAAGCTTCTGGGTGGAGACCTCCAATGAGGGGAGGCTCACTGCCTCTCAGGCACCCATCCCACCTTGGGACAGTTCTTGGTGCTGGGAAGCTCTTCCTACCCTACACCAAGCCCCAGTCTGGATGAAGATTCAGAAAAGGAAACTGAGAAGTGGTCAGAGATGTAGGAGGAGAATGCAGAGGCAGGCTACTGTCACAAAAACTCAGAGAGAAGAGAGGGAGGGACAGCCTCCATGGCTACAGAGAGGGTCAGAAGGAGGCATAAGAAAAGGCCATTAGCCTGGTGAGTGAAGAGATCCTCTGTAACTTCGAAGAGAGTGGTTTTGGGGGAATGATGAGGCCAGAAGGCCCAGCAAAGCCGGTGGAGAAACTCCTCCCCCATACCAAGTCTTCTCTTTTCCAGTCTGAACATGCCCAGCACCCTGGGCCACATGTGGCCTGGGCAGGGGCTGAGGAGGGTGGGGCACCCTGCCCTCTCAGGCTCCGGTCTCCATTAATGGAGTCCAAGACTGCATCAGCTTCCTCTAACACCACAGGACGCTGCTAAGAGCAAACCTAGGCTTCCCTGAAGTCTCCCCAGATCTTTCTGACCCTATGCCTATGTGCCTTGATATTGGATCTGGAGTCAGGAGGAGTTGGGCTCAAATTCTGTCTCAGTTAGTAAACTGTATGACCCTGGGAAAGTCACAAGATCTGTGAGCCTCAGCATCTTCATCTGTAAATGGGGACAACAGCACCCACCTCACAGTCTTGTTTAATGTACATAAAGTGCTCTGCAAACCTTACAATGCTAAACAAAGGTGAGCTGATCTTTTGGACCCAAATATAAGACTTTACATTTGTTTCTACTGTATTCTACCTTATTAGATTCGGTCAAACATTCTAGGCTGTTGTGGCTGAACTCCTCCTGACCTGAGAGGCAGGATCTCTGCCCATTCCCTAGCCTGGGCACAAGGACCAGACTCTGGTTCAGTGGTGGGGCTGGGACTCTGGGTGGCACTCCCCTTCCCAAATGGAAGTGCCTGAAGGCCACATACTAGGTCAACCTTCAGCTTACCCTCTCCACCAATCATTTCCCATGTTTGCCAAATAGTTCTGTTCCCTGAAGTCTGTTTTATTTGATCAATGTTCCTTTAAGTAACAGCAAAATCCTTTAGGACAATCCAGCCTGTGTCCAGTGGCTCTCATTCCAACAGGTTCCCAGGAGGGAAGATAGATGCCAGAGGAAGAAGGGCTGACCAGAGAAGATGGCATACAGAGTTGGGAAAGGGATCAAGGTGAATTCTTCCTGGTCCCTGAGGGGCTGAAAGCCTATGCCTCCCCAACAGAGGAGCTACCATGGGGCCCTGGGTCAGTCTTCCACAGAGGATTTATGGGAGGCCAGAGGGGGTGGGCCGGGGCAGGGTGGGCACAACCACAATGAAATGGAGCAGTGACTGGAGGGGACAGAACAGTGCACCCTGGCTCTCCTGGACACACATCAGGGACCCCTGGGAACCTCCTGCTCTCAGATTCCCGGAGGCTGGGGGTTGGAACAGCTCTCAGAGGCACAGAGTCCAACCCAGAGCCAAGAAAGCCGCCTCTCGTCCCAGGCCTGCTCCCAGGCCTTCAGTGCAGGCTGTTCCTTCTGCTCCGGGAAGGCTTGGATCTTCAGGCACTTTCTGATGCAGCCCCACCTGGCACGTCTGCAGCTTCTCCCATGTTTCTGGTTCTGCCCTCTGGAGCCAAGAAGTATCAGGCTCATGTTTCTTCCATGTCACAGCCTCACTAATCACTACATCTTCTCTTCTCCAGCCGGGATGGCCTCACAGGGAATGGTGGTTAGGCCCTTTCCCAATCTGATGCTCTCTGGCTCCCAACAGGCCACCAGCCCCTTTGTCCTAGATTGTATCATGACCCCAGTAAAAAAAACCCTATCATCTCCAAGATAAAATACAATCGCTCAGCTGGGCATTTAAAGTCCTTCATGATCTGGCTGACCTTTCCAGACTTATTTCACGTGACTTCTCCTTCAGGCACTCAATATTTCAGCCAAATTCGATATCCCCCAAACTAGGTCTCCCATCTCTCACCTCCATGCCCTTGCACAGACTGCTCCCTGCACCCCGAATGTACCCCTGCTTCTTAGAATCCTTCCCTTTCCATCAGGCTCAGCTCAGATGATCTGGCCTCGCCTCAGAGGACTCTCCTGTGGTGGCTGTCAGGCTGCACGGTGGGCACTCTGATGGCACAGACAGGGCAAGGCAGGCAATGCCTTTAGTACTCACCCTTATGCCCCTCCTATTGGGGTGCGGCCCCTTCCTTCCTCTTGCCTCTTCCTGCTGCCTGTGATCCAGGGGCTCCTCTGCTGGCCCTGACAGTAAGGTATTTCTGTCCCACAGATTATAACTCACTCTGGGCTATTATTCAACTCCCCAGCCCTGGCCCTGCTGCATTCAGTCCAAACATAATATCCTTCATGCATATATTATCTGTCTCCCTATTATCTGGAATCATTTCGGAATTAAATTTCAGCCCTGCAATATTGGCTCCAAGAGCGGCTCGCTTTATGGGCTAGTCAAAGGTTAGAATACCAATCAAAATAACACTGCCGATGCAGCGAGACATTTTAATATTCCAAAACCCGGTAATTGTAAAAGGACATAATATTTTTTCCCTGATTACCCCAAAGGCAACACATGTTAACAAGGCGAGGGAAGGAGTGAAAGAGATTGCAGAGTTCAGACAGCTGTTCGACGACGACATATTTAAAGGAGAAGAAGCGTAGAGGCTCCTGGCCAGGGCAGGCCAGCGGTCCCCAGCTCTGCTCTGGGAGGACAAAGCCTGAGGACTCTGCAGCAGAGCCGGGCCTCAACTCTGCACCCAGCCCAGCTGGGGCCTCTCCCTGGGGCTCAGGCCTGGCTCACGGCAGCTGCTCCACAAAGGGGAACAGAAGGGACGGCCCGGGGATGCCTCATCCTTGGCTGGCCATCCCAAGCAGGTGCTGAGGCTCAAAGGCCTCTGGGGCCAAGGAGAGGGAGATAAAGACCCACCTTGGGGAAGAGCACACAGGGCTCTGGGTATGGAATCAGCGAATCAGAAGTTCTGGGTTCAAATTTCACCTAGGCCACGGTGGCACCTGTGTGTCCTCCTGGGTAAGATGAGTCAGCTGGGCTAGGTGCCCACTGGGGTCCCCTAGGATTCTAAGACCTAGACACTTGGCTTCCCCTTCTCTGCAGGCCCCCCTCTTCTCACTCAAGTTCCCAAACCCTGAGCGTGCTGGGATTTTAACTCTACAGGGGGTGCTTCTCTGGAAGGGCCGGGGGGGGCCTCTTGGGTCACTACCCTCTAAGGCTTGGGGTCTTCTCTGTGACATGCTGTGTGTTACAAAAGCAGGTTTCAGCTGCTCCCATTTCTAAACCACCAGGTGGCGCACCGGGCAGACCACTAGCCTCAGCAAGGCCCGAGTTTGAATCCTGCTCCAGATGCTTTGCTGGGCTGGAGGACTTGAGGCAAGTCTGTCCATTCCCCTCTCTCAGTCTCCGCTCCTTCATCTGTAAGATCAGCACAGTAACTGCACCCAGGGCTGCTGTGAGATCTCACCAGACAGTCTGTGGAGGGCTGGGCCAACCCAAAGCAGAAGACTATAGAAGCAGGACTCCTAACTCCCCAGCCCTGGGCTCCTGCCACCAGAACAACGGGCAGCGTAGCCCCTGGCTGGTTCCTGCCAGACCACCTGGACATCCCAGCAGGGTACTGGGTGCCGGGGCAGCGCCCACCTTCCCAGAAGAGCCTGCTGCCTCTGTGGCATTGGCCCAAGGCAAGGCAGAGCCCTGCTGGACCCTGGCCGGGGCTAGCCACGGTCAGAGTGACCAGACTGGCCTCGAGGGCCCAGAGGGCAGGGCCTGCATCACACCACAGTGACATGATTCACAATCACTCAGCGACATTACAAATGTCAGCAGGCACGACTAGCTCCAGCATGGGGGTGGAGAATGAAGGATCAGACATGAGACAACGGCATCCTTCACAACGTGTGAGCTCAGGGGCTGCCAGGGGCCCTGCCACTCTGCAGTCTGTCTGCCCTTTGCTAAGTGCCTAAATACCCTCCCCTCCTTTCTCTTCCCAGGGTCTATGGCTCCCATCAAGTTAACTCCCATAGTCCCAGGGCTGGAAGATTCCACACCCCGCCCTCCTCGGTGCCTTCTTAGGTACCTGCCTAGATTCACACCGACAATCCGTCCTTCCACTCCTGGCAACCACGTCAAGCTGCCCATGGCACCTCCCATAGCAGAGGAGGCAGAACCATGATAAGGAGAAGCCTCTAGTATGGAAGGGAAGGAGGGGAGTCCTGCGCCTGAGCCTCTGCAGCCAGGGCTGATGGCAGGAGATGAGGCTGCCACTGTAAAGCACTGCTTCTGTCCCGCCCAAGCATCCTGTCTTCCTACCAGGTGCCCACTGGCACTCAGTGCCCTGATGTCCATCCACCTGAAAGCAGAATGAACTTTACAGGGCCATCATTCACGGTTGGTCAATGTGGCTGAGTGCCTGCTGGGCCTCCGGGGCTGCCCATCTGTCAAGGTCCCAGATTGACTCTGACAGCCCAGGATGCCTAGGCCCTCCCTCCTGGAAGCAGCCAGTCAGGGGTGCCACTTGCCTCCCCCATCTGAGAGCATCTTGGAGCAAACTCCAGTTGCCTCCCAGCCCCCACAAAAGCACACGAACCTCCTTCCTGAAGCAAAATCTGTGTCCTAAACACAAGTCTGACTTGGCCCACTCTGGGTCACAAAGCTTTAAACGGCTGGCTCCCCGGTGCCTCAACACTAGAAGTCTTCCTGGGCCACCCCCAGGCTCCCTTGCCAGGCTCCTTGGCCACATTCCCCAGCCAGTGGCCTCACTGTTCCCCACACACAGCTCCATGTCTACACTGGCCATTCCCCTCCCTCTCCACACCTCAGCCTCTGGGGATCCTGGTACTCTCCAGGTCTCAGCTCAGGCACCACCTTTCCTTGGAGGCGTGTCCTGATGCCCCTAGTTTCCATATTTGATGATGCATATGCCTCCCCCAACAGAGCAGCAGGCCCAGGCCCTTGAGGGTCTCTGTATCTCCATGCCCAACGTCCAGCTTGCGAGTCACTCAACTCATGGATTGCAAGGATCAGACCTTTTGTGGGCACTGCCAGCGCTCAAAGTATGTGTGCGTGTCTGTGTGTGTGTACACGTGTATATGTGTGTGTGAGCACGTGTGTATGTGTGTGAGCACACACGCATACCTCATTCCCTCTTGACCAGCCTAGGATGAGGAGCTGCCCTGCCCACCTGACCTTGCTCGCTGCTGCTCTCTGAGCCCCTCTCAGTCCCTCCCCAGGCCTCAGCCACAGCCTTGCCACCCGTTCAAAGCGTTCAAAGCCCATTACTCTATAGGAAAGTCAATGGGTTCTCATCTCCTCCCCTGACTGATCGGACCACGTTCTATCTGACTGGCAGCTGCGGCCAGGGGAAGGCCCATTTCCTAACTGTCTCTCACAGGCTCTGCTGCCTCATCCCCTCCAAGCCCTGTACCTGCCTCTGGGACACTGGGCTCTGACAGGGAGCTTTTTATCTCATCTTGACCAGAAGCTGACCTCCAGGCTGCTCCCCACCATCTCCAAGCCCTTCCCCAATTCCCCTTTGTGGGTCATCTCCCCCCAGTATAAGCTCCCAAAGGGCAGGGAAAGGGAAAGGAAAGAGAGGGCTGGACTTGTATCCTCAGTGCTTAGTGCAATCCATCTGTCCATCTGTCTGTCTTATCTAGCTAGCTATGGAACACCAGGCCTGGAGTTAGGAAGACTTGAGACCAAACCCAGCCTCAAACACTCACTAGCTGTATAACCCAGGGAAAGTCACTTACCCTCTGCCTGCTTCATTTTCCTCACCTATAAAATGGGGGTGATAACAGCCCTCCCTCCCAGGGTTGTTGTGAGGCTCAAACCAGGTAACATTTCCTGGCAAACCTTAAAGCCCTTTATACATGTGGGCACTATTACCCATCTAGCCATAGATCTGGAGTCAAAGGGCCTGGATTCAATTCCCAGCTCAACCACTTGTCCCTGTGTAACTATGGGCAAATCATTACCCAATGGTGAGCCTCAGTTTCCTTCTCTGTAAACCAGGGGCTTAACCTCAAATGAAGTCCATGGGCTCTGTCTGCACACCTCAGGCTCACTCATCTGAGCTCCCCACCCCCCCTCCAAGAGCCTCTTTCTGTCCATGCCAAGAGCCTGGCTCTGAGCAGCATGGCCTGAGACTCTCCTGCCCACATGGGCTGTGACCTCACAGAGGGCAGGACTGAGCACAAACAGATGCCACCAAGAGAGGCCAGAAGCTAAAGGGTAGGGTGTGCTCTGGTTGCTGGCTGAGGAAGAGCTATGCTATGCCAGCCTGTATGCCAAGATGAACAGGCTGTCTTGCTGGGAAAACACTACTGAAGCCTGCTGGCACCAGGGGGGGGGGGGGGCAGCTGGGAGATCCTTCCCATCCTCACCTCTTCTACTAAGGGGACCCTGACAAGTCAAGCCCTACATGAATAGACACACTTGGGCAAGGGGAAAGGGCAATGGTGGTAGTGCCCACAGCGAGGGGGGAAGGAGGCAAGAACCCAAGATTCTGGCTCCCTGCCAGAGACGATCAGCTCAGAACCCTCTAGCAACCTCACCAATACCTTTCCACATGCTCAGCCCATGGCAAGGTGGGCCTGAAACCTTGAAGGGAAGCATGGCTCTTAAGTCCCCTGTGCCTAGAGGTTTGAGGGTGATTTCCTGAGGAGCATGCCCCTCCCAAACAAAGTCTGTTTCAGCCAGTCCAGGTTTCTCAGGGCCCACCAAGGCAGTGCCTGCCAGCAGCTCAGCTCCACTCCAATCCCCACACCGAGAAAGATTCAGGTGGCCACCAGAGCAGGGGGTGAGGAGGCAAAGAGAGGAAGAAAAGGAAAGAGCCAGGGAAAGGGAAGGAGAAAGGGAAGAGAGCCCATGCCACCCCACCAGCCCGAGGCCCTAAGCACACACAAGGAGACAAGCTCTGGTACCTTTTTCAGGTTGATCCACTGCTTGAAGTAATCAGCCACTGGCAACCCCAGGTACTGGCACTGCCCAGGCAGCCTGCAAGAGAACAGAGAGAACAGGTGAGAGGGGCCTTCTTCCAAGGTGGCAGGAAGGAAACTGAACACCAGGAGCGCTGACTCTGGGAGCCCTTCTGACTCCTGAGTGAGCAGGGGGACGTGAGTGGGAGGCTCAAGGAGGAAGCTATTGCAAGGTTCCAAGGACAGACCTCAGAGTCCCACTGGAAAACTCGGGTCAGGTACTTGGGTCAGGCTAGGGGGAAGGCAAGGAGCCAATGCCTCGGAAGGGGGAGAAGATGGTGGCACTGTCCTCTACCCCTACTCTTGGGGTCCATCCACTCAAGCTTCAGCCTTCACCCTCTGAGGGCCCATGGAAATGGATGCCCGTTTCCTTTATGGGACAGCCGCGAAAGCACCCACATGGGGAGGAGAGGATATGCATCTGCCACCATAGAGTCAACAAGCCATTACCCTCTTGGAGGGGGCCTCTTCTTAGGGACCACCAACGACAGAGCCCACCACATCTCCTGGGGTGCCCCCTTCCACTTCGATTCAGTTCTCATTGTGAGAAGTTATAACCAGCCTCAAAGTGGCTCTCTGCCACACCCCACCTCCTCCAGCACATGGGTCAGCCATCCCTCCCCATCAGGTGTAGTCTACAAAACCTATAAAGGCACCTCCGCTTTTATCACGATAATAATGTCGTTAAACAGCACAGGGCTGGCAATCACAGCCACCTGGGGCTCCCTGAAGATGCCCTGCCAAAATGACAAGACAGCTCAAGCCAGTCATTCAACTAGCACTGAAACCAGGGAACTGAACTATCATCTGGCCAATCTCTTTAAGTAAGGCCTATTCAAGGTACACTATATCCTGCAGCATTGCACTGGCCAGAGAAGGACACGAGGGCCAGGCTGGCAGGACCTGTCCCCGATGAAGCTGGGCTGCCGCCCTCTCTACATGTCCACCAGGATTCATGGTCAGGCTTCCTGGCCTAGAGCCTGCAGACACGGGCCAAGGCCCTCTCTGTGAACCTCAGACCTTCTCTGGTGCTGCAGTCTCTCCTCCTCCTCGCATCCGCCACCTTTAAGATGGCCTTCCCTGAGACTACCAGCTCCTTCAGGACCCAGGGCTTGGATCCAGGTCATGTTGGCCAGGCAGCTTGACCGCTCCCATGAGCTGCTGGGTTCTGTCCTTCCCAATTCAAAGGTCTCTCACCCAGAGGGAGACTGAAGCAGCTCTTCCTGTTCTGTGTCCAGGGGCCATTCCCTTATCCTCCCTGAACACTGGTCCCCTTCCTTTCTAGTTTAAAACCCCTTGCTCCCCTCACAGAGCCCTCTCCTTAATTACAGGTCACATTTCTGTGGAGCTTTAAGATTTGTAGCCTCTTACAGACAGCGTCTCCTTGAGGGGATGTATCCTTATCATTATTGCTGTTCCCATTCTAGAGATGAGGACACTGAGGCTCAGAGAAACAAGGTGACCTGCCAGGACAGTCCAGTGCCCATGCTGAGAGGCCATTTCACTGGATCTTATGAACACTCCACCTCCTCAGAAGCACCTGACCTTTCACCATCTGCCCACATCATCCAAGAGAGCAGGTGTTTCGGGAGGGCAGGCACCTTTTTGGTAGCCCCAGTACAGTGCCTAGTACCCAGGAGGCTTGCTGCCTGGGCTGAGATAATGGAAACAGGCCACAGGCAGAAGAAGGGAGGGGACTCGAGTCCCAGGGGCAGGAAGGAGCTGAGTCTGAGTCCTGCCTAGGGGCTGGGTGACCCTAGACAAGTCACTTCTCTTTTCAGTGAGTGCCCTAGGAAACTCTAAGGCAGGCCTGTACAACCTGTGGCCCACCAAAGGATCTCGGGCGGCTGGAGAAAAATGTCAAGGAAAACATCCTCTATGCTTTCTGAGGGCTGCCCAAAATCCTTTGGCAGGGTATGCAGGCTACTCTAAGGCAACAAATTGCTAAGGAGTCACCAACCCTGACATGACAAAAGGAGCTTCCTCCCCTGGGAGGTCCCTACACCCATGAGGTTCCAGGTGTCACCCACTGGTCTTCCTTTGCTGAGGGAAAGGACAGAAAACAAGGGACCCATGAACAGTAAACTTAGCAAGAGCCAAGAGGAGGCAGGAGGGAAGGAGGAGCCTCGTGGACCAGAGATGTGGCTGATAGTGCAAGGGCCTTCAAAGACCAGAAAGCAGGAAAGCAGGGGAGGGACCCCAGGCCTGGAGAAGCGTCTGTGTCATCCTGATTTTCAAAATCAACAAGAATATCCCTGGCAGGCTCTAGGTCAGTGAGCTTGACTTGGATTCCTGGCAAAACTCTAGAACCCGTGATTAAAAGGGTGACTTGGGAGCATTTGGAAAGAGGAGCAGCCGTCACCCAGAGGCAGCCAGGCTTCGCCAGGAAAGGTCACGCCAATCCAGCCTTATTTCCTCTTGGATGGAGTCAGAAGATTAACAAATGGATGGAACACCACGAACACTGGATGTGCTGCATTTCAGCAAAACCGTCAACCTCCTCTCTCGTGCCAATGTCTGCGACAGGGTGGCAAGCTCCTCGAGGACAGAGGCTGCTGTCCTCTGTCCTGGCATCCCCAGCACTGTGCATGCACACAGGGGTTGTCTCCCCTTTGCCCTTCTATCCCTGGCAGGGAGATGTGGATGAAGAGGCTCGGACAAGTGTCTGTGCCCATACCCAGAAGACATTTAATCAGCCTCTGCAGAGTGGCAATGTCTCCTCTGTTCTTTACTCTGCCCCCCAGAGGGATGCAGGCCAGGTTAGCAAGTTAAACCTCAAGGGTGTGAGCAGCAAGTGGACGGCAGTTAGATCTGCTGACCTCTCACCTAGCTTCCAGTGTCCTGTCCTGCCCGGAGGTTGGGAAGGCCCAGGCCCCTGGGCAGGTGGGTGCTGCCCATGTGGAAGCACATGGAGCCATGTTCCCTGGCATGCTCCAGCACCAAGAGGGTCCTCCCCCACTCCCCCATTCCAGTCATGGTTTACAGGGCTCAGATTTGCTGGCGGCTGGCATGGCTGGCTCTATTGTCATCTGGTCATGCTTACTGGGGCCGTCAAATGAAATTTTATACATGTAGCCAGCCCACAGGTGCAGGCTGCCCGCCCTCGCTTTACGAGGGGCTTGCATGGCGTCATTGGCAGCCAATAGGGAAGGGCCAATTATGCCTAGGCTGTAAAATGGAACCACTTTTCTTCTACACATAACTAGCTTCATTCCCTGGGCAGGGCCCTTTGGTCAACAGTGCCCTACTGCCCACCTGCCTAGTACCAAAGAGGGGCTGGCATATCACTGCCTTCCCTTGGGGTGGAAGACATAACAGACCCCAAGGGATGGCCTCCACCCAGCACATGGATCCCAAATACAGGGGAGAGAAGCCTGCCTAGCATTGCCACACACTCCCTGTCCCCTCCCAAAACACGCACGCCGCCCCCCACATACACCTACACACCCCACTACCACTTGGGCTGAGAAGGGAGAGAGTGCACCAGACCTGGAGTCATAAGTCATGGTTTCCAATCCCCCCTCAGATCCTTACCAGCTTTGTGGCCACTTAAGTGAGACACTTAGCCTCTGTCAGAGAGTGTCTGTTTTCTCCTATATAAATTTGCACATGACAGGAAGACTCACATTACTCATCTCAGAGGTTTGTTACAAAACAAAACAAAACCAAACCCTCATGTCCACAGAGATCTGCAAAGTGTTATACAAATGTGAGTCACATCCTGGTGACGGTGACCCTGTCCCCTCAGGCCTCTAGGCTCACCCTGACCTACTACCCACAGAGGACCCAGGAGCCCGCCATCCCTCCAGGCTCGCCCTAACACAAGGCCGACCCACGTGGGACACAGGAGTCTGCAGCTCAAGCCACACTGAAGCTGACATGCCACTTCCATGGGATTAAGAATGAGCCCGGGTTCTTGGGTCATGCTCAAGGGTCACTTCTACATCAAGGAGGGGGCCTCCTTCCCACAAACGTGCTCTCTGTCTTAGGGATGTTCCCTCCCCCACTTAAGCATGATTATAATTTTCATACTTTTCCTTTAAACTAAAGGAATGGACTGAGACGCTTCTCTCCCCTCTGGGCGCCTCTGGGCATGGCCATGCACTCAGAAGGGTACAAAGCAGAGGCTGGGGACAAAAGAGAGTTAAGACACCCTGGACCCTTCCCATCTTCCCCCCAACACCCCACTCAGAGGCAGAGGAGTCCTCTCAGCACTGAACAAGCCCACAGCCCCACCTGCCAAGCGGGCTGGGAGCTGCCCAGCCCCCACAGCACTGATGGCAAACAGGTGTGCCAGAGTGAGGGGCTCATTAAATGGGGAATGCGGGGGAACATTCCCCCATGGCCTGCTGGCTAATGGGCCCAGGGAATTGGCAGACCCATCAGGGGAAGGGGCTGTGCTTTGAAGAGCAGGTTTGGGGGGAGGAGAAGGGAGGGGAAGCAGAGCACCAGACAGAAACCCGCTGGGTTCCTCCAAGACTGTTCAGCTCTGGCTGTGGGCTCCTGAAAAAGTGTTCCTGCTGGGGCCTTCTCCAGGCAAACCCAGACACCACCCAGGCATACAAGAAGCCTGGTCACACAGGCCCAGAAGAGCACACAGGGCCAGGGAGGACAGACAGGGTTCCAGCCCTCTCAGTGCTCGCATGGCACGCAGAGCTGGGCATGTGGGGAGCTTCATGGATGGCATGCACAGACATCACAAGAACTCTTCAAGGGAGGAGCTAAAATCACCCTCATTTTGCAGAGGGAGAGACTGAGGCACGGAGCAGTGTGGGCACAAGGTTATCCAGCGAGAGGTTGGGGGAATGGCCTGAATGGCTCCAAGGTGGGAACTCTTGCTGCAGCCCTAGGCATCCAGAACACACACCCAGCACAGAGGTGCCGCTCCAGACTGACCGGGTGAGGGCCTCAGGGCGCATCCCCCCTGAGACTGAGGGCCGGAACCCTTCCTGAGCCTGGCCAGAGGGGAACAGGGCACCAGCTTGGGTGGGAACCCCATTTCATCTCTCTCCTGGGGTGATCCATATTAACCCAATTCAGAAAGTCCATCGGTGAGCCAGAATGCTAATTTGTTAATAGTGAGCAACTGCTGACAGATCCCACCTTGGGCCTGTCTCATTGGTGAAGACCCTTCCCCATGAGAAACCCTGCTTAAAAAGCTGTATTAATAAGGCCATAAGATGACCAATAGGTAAGGGAAAGAGAAAGGCATAGCCCCTGTGACCTGGCTGTCAAGCCAAAGGAGATGAGACCAGAACCCAGCCCCTTGCACTGCCTGACCCACAGTGGGCACTTCAGCCTGGGCTGAAGGGACACCTGAGTAGGTCTAGACTAGAGGGGGGCTGGCGGGGTCTTCACTGTGTTCCGCTTAGCCTCTGGGGCAGAGATGACATGCTGTCCAGCGGACAGGGCTATTGGGGGGCCTCACACCCGGGCATTCTGAATCTGTGTCCCTTTGTGGAAGCCCATTAGGACTCCCCCGGGAGGGAGGGCGCCTGCCCAGCTGGCCCTGAATGGTGGCACCGGTGATCCCAGCCCGCACAGCAGCAAGCGGCAGAACAAGGCAGGCCTGGCGCTTGTCTTTGTCTCTCTTCTCCTCTGCCTGCCACTGCCGTCACCGAGAGCCAGCATTTCTCCAATCCCGGAAGAAATCAACAGCCCTGGTGATAAACGGCCCCGCTTTCGTTATCACTTTTCCTTAAGTTGAGGAGAGCGGCTGATGATGGATGGGCTGGAGTTTGGTTATCAGGGCGGGCTGTCAGCCAGGGGTGCCTATCTCCTCCCACACTGCGCAGGGCATCATTACAGGATGGCATCGAGGTGAAATATGACCCGGAGAATGGAAGGAGAGAAAGGATGGGATTAAACATGGAGCCAATTGAGCAACAATGAGAGAGGAGCGTGAGGCTGGGCCCTTATCGGGCTTGTGACACCTTTTATCTCCGCCTGGTTAGAACGCACAGGGCACAAATTGGTCCTTCCTCCCCCATTGTATCCTCTTGTACAAACAGAGACAGATAAAATGTGTCACCACTGAGATAGCATATCAACTTAACCCTAATTATTCAGGGGGTCAAACTAGGAAATAAGGGCCTCATTTCAACAGGTTCCTCCATCTCAGCTGAGCCGCCAACCACGTGAAGAGAAGGGGGAGGGGGGAGAGAAGGAAAAGGGGAGGGGAGAGAAGGGCAGGGGGGAGGCAAAGGCAGGCTCATGACTGACTTCAGGTACACAGGTGGTGCTGGTGGACACACAATTACCGCCTGAACCTCGTACTAATGGGAGGGAAGAGTGGGTAGTTCATGGCCCTCCTGGGATCTCACCTCGCTGGGAGAGTCCCAGCTGAAGCAGAGCCAGTGCTTCCTTGGGGGGTCAGACCAAGGTGTCCACCCACCTGGGTGGGCTCTCTAGGCTAGGGTGCCCGAGTTCCCCACTGGTGACCCAGGGGAGAGGGAAAGGGATGGCTCTCAGCATCCCTTGTGTGCCGAGACCCTCTGGGATGGCGACGGGCTCCTCCACTGGGGAGCTTCCAACACCAAACGGCTAAGTGCCCAGAAATGACCATCACAGCCAGGGCTTGCCCTGCATGGGGCCAGAGGGCAGGGTGCCCACCCAATCCACAGAGAAGCAGGGTCAGCTAATGGGGCACGGGGCGCCCAGGGGGTGGAGGTTGCCCCCTGCCCGCGCCCCCCCCAGAAGCCTCTGCCACTGCCGGTCCTTGCCCCAGGGAGAGCTGCAGGCTCCCTGTACAGTGAGTGCCTGCAGACACAATATACTTGCTGTGGACTGCGGAGGGTCAGAAGAGAGGGCTGCTTTAAATACCAACTTGAGAGTCAGCTCCTTGTCTTGTCTTCTCCCCCCACCACTCCAGACTTGTCATGGTACAAGAAGTCTATAAGCAGCCCATCAGCTTTAAATATCAGTGTTCCTGAAGCTGGAGCAGGGGAGCGGGGGAGCGGGAAGGAGACAGTGAGCGCCTCCGTCCGCCTGCCGCCCGCCGTCGGCTGTCAGGGTGCGCTAATGAATCTCCCCAGCAGCAGCCACGCTCCAGATTGGGGGTGGGGGGAGGAAGTCTTCCAGTGAGGGGTCTGCACAGCATTGAAATGTCTTTTTCTGAAGCCCCTCCGTTAATGAATGTCACTGCAGAGCCCAGAGCTGCCTCGCCAGTCTTGGAGGAGATGGTGAGCGGGGCTCTAGCCACCAAGCCCCGACCCGGCCCCCAGATGAAGCAGCTGCCACAGATGGGAAGGGAGGGGCAGAAAGGGAAAATCAAAGGCGTGCACAGTGCTGTCCAAACTCACCAGCACGAGCCCCGTCAAGTGCCATCAGGGGCCTCCTGACGGAAAGATTGGGGCAGTCATTTCATAGCCGGGTCTCAGTTTGCTCAATGGCACGGCCGCCTCTCTCCACCCCTACACATCCCTCACGCCAGCCCAGACAGCACCGGGCACTCTGCAAATGGAGTGCACAACAACCCGGGGACAGTGCTGTCGTCCCGTTGCTGGGGCACGCCTGCCCTGACTCCACTGGATACCCCAGTCTTCTTTGTCTTTCCAGGAAGGAGCGGGCAGACAGAGGAGAAATCTGCCAATGCAAGATTTGACTTGATGGAAGCACAAAACCTCCATCTGAAACCCTGAGGAGGCAAGGGTGCAAGCCTCCCACCCACAAGTCATGCAGGGGAACCAAAAGGAAAGGAGAGGGACCAAGTCTGTGCTGGAACCAGGGAAGCCCAGCTGCTCCTAGAGCCTAACAAAGAGCGGGGTGCCATTCTCCCTGGGGGCCTGCTCTCCCCCAATCCCTGGGGCGCTCCTACATGGGAAAGGAAGTCAGGGCCCACAAGGGACCTCAAGTCCTGAGGCTGCACTGTTGATCTAGCCTTAGCAAACACACAAGCTACAGACCCTTGCCCCCAAGCCCAGCTCAATAAGCTTTTGTTAAGTTCCTACTAAGTGCCAGACACTGGGAACACAAGACCAAGACAAAAAAACCAGCCCCAAACCCCACCAGACCCTGCCCTCAAGGGCCTGCCATTCTCCCTGGACGTCTCTCTGACCAACCCCCAGGGGCTCTGCAGGGCCCAAGAGGTACAACCCCAACAAAGCCAGGCCCGAGGCCCCCAAAGGCAGGATCTGGGGCTCCTAACCACTGAATTGGTCACCCAGCACTGCATCCATGGAGTAGACAAGAACCACGTGCTGGGCTGAGGCCTGAGGCATAAGGTTCAGTGTGTTCAGACAGAGGCCCTGGACCAAATGACCTGAATGATTTTCTAGTCATCACCCTTGTGCCCAAATACTCCTCAAGGAGAGTGGAGACTACTGAGCATGCCTGGCCCTGCGGGGGTCAGAGGGGGTGTGCCTGACACACCAGCCACCAGGACAAAGTCAGGCTGGAAGGGCTGAGGATATGGGCACTCAGCTGGGCCTGATCCTCACCATTCATGTGGTAAGGGAAGCAAACCTATTTAGCAACGCCATGCCAGAAGGAAGGACACACGAGGGTCTGGCTAGGCAGAGGAGATTCAGGCACCAGACCTCGGGCAACACCAGGAAAGTTGGGCCAGGGCCCTGCAGCACCAGCAGCCCTCCCCACCAAGGACCTCTCACTATCCAGATCCCCATTTCTTTACCTTTAAAACAAGGGTGGGTACTCTCAAAAGGGGGCCTGGCCAACATTTTGTGGAGATAACAGGACAACAACCTTCCCGGTACACTTTGAGTTTCTTGGGTCACAATGAACGCACACTACTCTCCAAGCCAATCCTGGCTGTATGCCAGCATACCTGCTTCTTGGGGTCCAGCACTCATAAGGCACCCACAGACACCTTCTCATGTAGCTCCTGCCAACAGTCTTACCAAGTGGTAGGGGCCTGTGCCCTCCTGCCAGCTGGTAGGGCCAGGCTGTCTCCCTATGCAGGGTATGCCTGACCACTCCTCACCTCTGCCAATGCCACACACTTGAGCTCAGGCAGGTTTGCCCATCCAGGGACCCAGGTGGACTTGACGCCAGGGTACTCCAGGTTTCCATCCCAGAGGCTACCACATAGTCAGGGAGCCTGAATGTCCCCACCTCAGCAGGTAGGCAGGTTGGTGGGCTCCAGAAAAAGCCCTGGCCCTGGCATCAACCCCATATCCAGGGAGCAAAGCGAATTTAATTTCCGCTTGGCTCCCGATGGTTGAGATGAAAGGACATCACCTGCGCCAGGGCTGGCAGGCAATGGTTACCCCTGCTGGAGTGTGCTGGGATCTCAGCCAGGCATGACCTCTTGGGGGAGGAGGCAGGGGCAGTCTGGGGGTGCTGGTCACATGGATCCCCCAGCGTGGCCTAAATACCCAGGAATTTCTCAAAGCCCATCCTCAATTGCTCTGGGAACGAGTACCAAAGTTCCCCTGCCTCGCTGCAAACAAGCAAGCTACCCCACCCCACTTCTGAGCTCTAGGAGATGGCGAACAAGGCTGTTCCCTGGATCAAATTCATCCTGACTTCAGAAACTTGAGCCCACCCTCCTATACCCCACAAGCAGGCTTTCTGATGCCCTTCTGAGAAGTCTGGGCCCTCCCAACCTATGTCCTTTATA
This sequence comes from Petaurus breviceps papuanus, assembly GCF_028583685.1. Lineage (NCBI taxonomy): Eukaryota > Metazoa > Chordata > Mammalia > Diprotodontia > Petauridae > Petaurus > Petaurus breviceps. The sequence continues at coordinate 30,764,180 of NW_027185850.1, read as the reverse complement.
GGTAGCTGCTATGGACATCCCTTCCCTCCACTCCCCAGCTGGCTCTTGACCCCAGCTGTCAGTATTCAGGGCATGGGAAGGAGGATACCCTCACAGAGAAATGGCCTAGGAGGGCAGGTGGGCAGCCCTGCCCCCTCAGCATTCTCTGGAAGAAGACAGGTCTGCTACGGTGGAGGGTAGCCACACATCACGCAGGCGACCTTTGCAAACAACACCTAGTGATTAAGTGTGTCATCTGCCCTGGCAAATCTACAAACACACAACCTGTTGCCATCACTGCTCCTAAAGTGTCTCCTGGGACCTAGGCCACATGTTACATTTGGTCCAACCTGCCAGGTGCCAGTGGAAAGCCTGAGGGGTCCAAGCCCAGTGCCTGCCCTCACTACAGCTGGTGTGGAAAAGAGGGGTGGTGTACTCATGCCCTTGGAGACTGCTTCTGGCCCTGCCTGGAAGTTCCCCCCGCCCCTCACTCTGGGGCAAAGGCACACTGGCCTCATCCTAGTTCCGGCAAGCCTGGAAGTAAAGGGACTTTCTCCCCAAGAGGAGCCTGTTCTAGCACTCTGGGGGGAATGGTCATTCTGTCTGGTTGTGAGGATGCTGGATGCTACCAAACAGTCCCATTCTCTGTCCTTTGCAGGTAAATCAAATCCAGCCCCAGCCCCAGGACCCCCTGTGGCTCGGACCCTCCTCCCCAAACCAGGGTGAGTCCACAATGGGGCCAGAAGCTTTTGTTGGGTGGGGGGGCCCAGCCACAGGCACTTGTCGCCAGCCCTCCTGAGAGTGAGGAACTGCCAGACAATGGGAGGGCAAAGGACAGCTGCAGCAATTAGAATGCAGGGCAATCCAGGAGCTATTTAGCAGCATGACCCGGGAGGTCACTGCAGCTGACTCCCATCCCTATATAAATATTGTATGAGGCGGTGTGCGGGCTGAGCCCCCTCAAGTATTTCTCCTAGGCACTCCACCCCCACCTGGCTTGTGGCCGCCTCCAGCCAGACCCTGAAGCAGCATTATTTACCACTGACAGGCAGGGAGATCCCGCCACCAAGTGAGAGGGACTGGACAAAGTCCACTTGTCCAGAAGCGCCAGGGTAATTCAGCCAGAAGAAGAGGGACAGGTGGGGAGGGGTTCTGTCTGCCCCATGGCCTGGGAGGCGGCAGTGGGAGCTTAGCTGCCAGGGGAGCCTCCCCAGGAGGGGGCTGTGGCCCCCTCCGGTGACCTCGTCCCTGGGCCCGCACAGCAGCAGCCCCTGGCCTTGAGGCAGGAGGGGGTGGGGGGCCCAAGCCCTCCTCCAGCGCTGCTCCACTGCGCCCTGACAAGCCTCTGAAGCCTGAGAGCTGTTTGCAGTCAGCACCGTGATTTGTTAGTAATTATTTCCACGGTGTCACATTGCTGTCACTCTGTTAACAAAGAGACAGGCTGCCTGGGGCTGCCTGTGAGAGGAGCAAGGAGGGCCTGTCAGGCTCCCGGCAGCTCGGGGCTGGCTCCCTTTCTTCCCCAAAGCAGAGCCCTCAGCAGACAGGCAAGGAGAAGCCTTTCAGAAGCTGCTCGAGCCCAGACCCTCACATCTCATTATTCGTCTCCCCCTCTCCCCTCACTCCCCTCATTTCTACTTAACCCGACGCACCAATCCCAGAGACCACTTGGTGGCCTCTCATCTCCTCCAGCTTCTCTCCCCCAAGCTGCCAGAAACTACCCTGAAGAAGACGCCAGTGGGGGTGGGGGGCAGAGCACCCTCACTGTCACGTCAGACACAACACAAAGGCAAATCACCCCAGAGAAACCAGGCAGCAAAAGCCACCAGACACTGACTTCCTACTGCCTCTGCGGCCCCCGGGGGGAGCCTTGGGGGCAGCTCCCACCCCGGAGGCCGATGGCCCCGTGGAGCTGGTGTCACCTACCGAGGTGCTGACACGTCTCTGTGCGTGTAGATGTGTGTGTGCACGCGTGTCCAAGATGAAAGGCGCCCACCGCGCCAACCTTCCCCAGCCTCCGTCTGCACAAGCCAGCCGATTTGCTTTAAAGCAACCTAATGTCTCCATTACCCTGGCTGCGAATTAGAGAGCAGATTGTCAGGGGCTGACAAAACAGGGGTCACTCACCTTGCAGGCATGGCAAGTAGGAGATTAATTCTCTCCTCCACCAGACAGAATCAGCCTCCAGGATGCTCCCAGGGAAGCACAGACCTGAGAAACCCTTTCCCTACCACACAGCCACAGACACAGCAGCAAGCACGCCTGGGGTGGGGGCCTCCATGGAGAGGGCAGCCCCCCACCCAGGCAGTCAGCTTATGGGAGGGCCTGTAGGGACGGGCCCTGGGGAAGGGCAGCCCCCCGCCCAGGCAGTCAGCTTATGGGTGGGCTTGTAGGGAGCAGGCTCTGGGGTATGGCAGCCCCCTGCCGAGGAAGGCTGGCTTGCAGGGAGAGGGCAGCCTCCCACCCAGGGTGGCTGGCTTATGGGAACTTGTAAGGGAGTGGGCCCCTGGCCTAGGGAGCTGCCCTGTGGAGGTACCTCATCTCCTAAGGAAGGGCTCTCATCAAACCACTCATTCCCCTGCCCTTTCTTCCCCGGAGACCTCTGGGGGGCACAGGAGAAACAGCCTAGACTCCACATAAGCACCTGTGACTGGGTGGGGGGTGGGAGCTCAGAATCACTGGTTTTGCTGTCAAAAGACCCACGTTTAGGTTCCATTTGCGATACACACCAGTGATGACCCTCACTCAGCAAGTCCCTTCATATACCTCTCTGCCTCGGTCACCTCATCTGTGCAATGGGAGTAACAGTGCTGGCATGTTCTGTCCCTGAGCTACTGGGAGGACCGTGCTCCATCACACTCAAGAGAGCGGGGCTGCAGGTGTGGCCCTCCCTGCGCGAGGGGGGCCTGCATAAAACACATCTGCCAGGCTAGTCTAACTTGCACACAGCAGATTAAAATGGTAAATAAAATGAAGCCCGAGCATAACTCACGGTTAAGATTTCACTAATGTGAGCTGGGCACAACCCCCCCCCCCAGCCGTAAACCCTTCAAGCACCAGCCTGTGCTTTATGGTTGAAGGAGGCTGAGAGCATTTCCCTTTTACCACAGACGTAACCAGGGAGAACTTGGGAGCAAGTGGTCTCCTGGAATGGAGCCAGCTCCAAGCCAAGCCCCTTGCCACCCTCACCAGGGCTCCCTCAGGGATGACGAGCAGTGTGAGGCCCTGGAGACAGGACAGCAGTGCTGGCCAACTGCATGCCCCACCGAAGGCCGTGCCCCTGCACAGGCCCCAGTCTGCACTGCTGCACTCCCTGCCTCTCCCTCCAGCTGCCTTGGTCATTGTCCTGTCTCGGCTTAACTAAAGATAGGCCCGCTAAGAAGAGAAGGGGTGGGACATGCCCACAGCTGCACAGGCAGGAAGGAGCAGAGCCCAATTTGAACCCAGGGCTCCAACACCAAAGCTACCACCCTGCCCCTTTGCTCCACAGGCTCCCAGAACAGGCAGGTCCCTCTTCTGCAGGCATCATTCAGGTCACTGCTCTCCTGCTCTGCTGGAGGGTGAAAAGGTCGCTCCTTAGCCTGCCACTCGACACCTTCCCATTCTGGTTCTAGCATCTAGGGGCAGTGGATCAAGGACCGGGCCTGGAGTCCGATTCCACCTCAGCCATTTACTGCAAAGTGCTTAACCTCTCCCAGCCTCAGTTTCCTCATCTATAAAATAGGGATAAGAACGGCACCTACCCACAATGATATAATAGCCCCTCACCCTGACCGCAGGGGTGTTGTGAGGATCAAATGCAATAATCCTGGCAAGACACTGTACAAACTCGAAGACACCTGTGCAGTCTGCACAAGTTATGAATATATGCCCTCACACCTCTCTCCACACTGGTCAGACTCTGCTGGCAGAGGGTGAGCGATGGGGGATGGCTTCGAGGATATCCCCCTCACCCCCCAGACTGAAGGGCTGACCACCTGGGAGGGGATGAGCTGGGTGGGCATGGAAACTTCCAAGGGGCAGAGGGAAAGCAGGGATCCCTGAGGAGCCCAACCTGCCCACCGGCCCCTTTTCTCCAGCCACCCCCACCACCAGGAAAGCCCTTCCCATCCCTATCTCTCTCTGGGACCTCCTCTGATCCTCCCTTGGATGGTCTGCAGCCCATCCAGCCTGTGTACTGCCCCTCTCTACACTGCCCCATCAGAAGCTCCAGAGGAAGAAGGGTCTGAGCTCTGGGCCTCACCTGTGCCCAGCAGGAAGCAATGTGGCACGGGGAATGAAGAAGATTGGCGGGGCTCCCTCCAAAAGAAGGGTGACCCGGGGCTGCCCCAGCCTCAGTCTTCCTGCTGCCAGCTCTAGACCAGAGACAGCTGCTGCAGAGGCACTCACCTCCTCCCAGAGGCTGCTTACAGCAGGTGAAATGAATCTTCTCTCTGAGCTCTCAAAGGCCCAAGGCCCTGTTAGGCTAACGAGGCCATCTCCCCACTAATGCATTTGAGCTTGGCAGGCCTGCGGCCCCTTCATCAGCTGCTCCAGGTATCTCTTCTTTAATTAATACCACTGCCGAGTCTCCGCAGGGAACGTCACCCACAATGAATGGCCCTCTCTCATTAGAGCTGGGCTCAGCTGATGGATTCAGGATGAGGCAGATGATGCAGGGAGCCAGGGCTAACAAGAGACAGCCGTCGCTGCACCCACCACCAGCCCCTGCCGGCTGCTGAGGCCTGCCCGGAGGGGCCCCCTCCCAGGACAAAGTCAGCAGCTCTGATGAAGTGGCTGGAAAGAGCACTAGCTCAAGGCATGCCCAGAGAACAGGTGGGTGAGGCCTGCCACCAAGCTCCCTAGGGCTGGCTGAGGCTGGGCTTCTGTTCAGAGCCTGACACTGGGTGGGAGCCACTGGGGGAACAGGAAGAGGGCCCCCCCTAACACTCCCCAAAAACAGTGGGGAGGGGGGAAGACACAGGTCTCCCCTACCCTGGGGGGGATTCTCCATTTCCTGAATCCTTTTGTGTGTAAGGAGGTGACAGGTAGGTTGGTCACACATAGATGGAGGTGCCCAGGGCCTATGACAGAGGCCTGGAGGACACAGAGACCAGGAAAGATTCCACACAACCTGACCCCTGCCTGGAAGCAGCTTTGGGTGTCCCATCTGGTCAGCTCCAAGCAGCCCCTTCATACTTAAGAGAAGAAAAGAAAATGTGGTGCAACAGTCCTGGCCCTCAATAATCTTCCAGTCAGACGGCAGACACGAGGACAAGTGGTGGAATACAGGGGAGGGCATGAAAAGGGGAAAGGCTCAATCCCTTTGGGGGAGAGGATGGGGGCAGCAACAGCAAAGCCATCCCTCACTGGAGTCTGGGGGGAGGAGAAAGGTTTCAAGAGAGGATTAGGCAGGAGCTCATTCTAGGCACAGGAGGGCAGAGAACTAAGGTGGGACAGCTAGCACTCTACCATGGCTGCAATGTTCAAGGCCCCAAACGGAAGAAGATGAAATGGGAGGCAGTCGGCCCACAGAGGCCTTGAATGCTGATGTCACGAGCTCATATTTCAGGCAGCAAATCGAAGAAGCCGCTGGATTCAACCCCAGATCTCTCTATCCCCACACACAGAGCAGCCTCCCCACAGCAGGGATCTCTGCCCAGGTCTGTAGGCCAAGGACCCAAGGGCCACTGTCAGAAACCCAACAAGGAGAGGCCTGGCTGGCAGCCCTGGCAAGCCTGAAAGGCAAAGGTTGGACGGTGGTTTGGGATGTAGTCACTTACTGGGCACTAGGCTCCAGACTGAGCCCTGGGGTCCACAAAACGCCAAAGTCCTTGCTCTCATGGAATTCACATTCTCTAACAGGGGAGGAAACGTGTCAATACCTGGGCAGAGTCAGAAAATGGGAGGAGCACTCAAGGTCCTCTATGGAAGGGGACACTGGAGCTATGGCTTAAGTTAGCTGGGGAAGTAAGGAGGCAGAGCATTTCAGGCAGGAGGCACAGCTCAGGGAAAGGCATGGAGGTGGGAGATGGGATGCTGGGTGTGCGTGAAGAACAGACAGGAGGCCAGTATGGCTGGGGAGGCCTAAAAGGTAAGGAGGGGCAAGACTGTGGAGAGCCCTGCTGCCATATCGGATTCTGGAGGGAACAGGAAGCCACTGGCAGTGGGAAGGGCTGGGGCACGGTCACTGTCCCTTTGGCAGCAGAGCCAAGGAAGGATTAAAGTGGCCGGGATGCCAGCAAGAAGTCTGCCCTGGAACCCAGCAGAAACCTGGTGCTTGGGAAAGACAGTCTTTAGCTGGAGACCTT
>NW_027185850.1:30735515-30757814 GCF_028583685.1 Petaurus breviceps papuanus | reverse complement strand
AGAAGGGAAGGCCTGTGAGACGTGACAGCTTGTCTCTGGCCTAGGCTCCCCCTGCATGGTAGGAGTCTGACCAGGAAGATGGGCAGAGGCTTCTGGGCTATTCTTTGGCTGGCTGTGAACAGCCCCTAACCAAGCCACAGTGTCAGAGGTGGAGGGGACGCTGTGGCCTGGGGTCCAGCCCCCACCCAGTGAGCACCCAGACTAAGAAGTGGGGCCTGAAGAGTGCCAGTGGGAAATTGTGCTACCCTGGAATAACTGATGGCTGGGAAGCCTCAGTGTGTCTCTCTCCAGTCGCCCTCACTGCTCCTGGGTCTGGCCTGGGTCCCACCTCCAGGTCCCAGGCCTCCCCCACTGAGGCTTCAGCTCTCCTCAGAGCCCAACCCCAGCTCCTTCAATGGAGCCTCACCCAAAGGCCTGGTCATCTAGATGCTGGCCCTCTTCTAGACACTGCAGTTCATCTGGCTGAGTCGGCTAGAGTCTGTGGTCCACTCAGACCCCTAGATCCTTTTCAGAACTGGTGACTCTCTATGTGTCCTCCGTCTTCTGTACCTAAAGTGAAGCTTCATGACCTAGGGGGCCCATGGGTGGGCTGGGGAGGAAAGATAGACAGAACAATTGGTGCTCCACTCACACACGCTATTTAGGCTTCCAGGCTGCTCCTGGGGCTGCAGCAGGTACCTGGTGTTATATAGCTGTGGGCCCCCCACTGGAAGGGGAGCTCCTAGGGGGCAGGGGCTCTCTGTATCCTCAGTGCCTAGCACGAAGTAAGCTTAACAAAGGCCTGCTGACTGACTGACTGACCTAGCTGCAGACAGCCCCAAGCCTAAATGCTTCCTAGGCCTGGAGGCCACAGACCACTGGGCTTAGGCTCTGCCCAGCAGCTCAGGCCCTGGCCTGGGATCCCTCCTGGCCTACAGGCAGTGGGGCCATCACCCCTCTGCTTTCCAGATGTGCTATGCCTAGAGCTTCTACCAGGAAATCAAGTTTAAAAATATCTGCAAAGCACTTAGTACAGGCCCTGGCACACAGTAGGTACTTATTAAATGCTCATTCCCTTCAGCGCAATGAATGACAAGCTAGACACAGCTAGAAAACCAGGCTTCTGGTCCCAGTTCTGCCACTTACGGCTTGGATGACCCCCCTCTGAGTCTCATGTAGGTGGTGAAGGAGACAGAGCTGGCCTTGCAATCAGGAAGAGCGGAGTGTGACTCCTGCCGCCTGAGACCCCAGGAACCTCATCTACTTTCTCTCAGCATCAGCTTCCCCATCTGTAGAATGGTTACAAGGACAGCACCCACCTCACGGATTCTCAGCGAGACCCAATAAGACACATCTGTGAAATGCTTCCCAAGCCTGGAAGGGTTCAATCTCCTCATCCGTGTGGGATCCCAACTCCTCTCTTCCATGGGACACAGACAAGGACCAGAGCAGAAGGCCAGCCCTGCCACCGTGGGGCTGCCCAGGCTGTCAGGGGACACAGGCTTGTTGCCACTCTCCAGGCCTAGCCTCTGCTGGCCTCCAGTCTGGCGTTTCAGAGATTTCCAACTAAACAACCTACAGACATCAACACGTCCCCAAACTCCCTCTTCTCTAAACATCCTTCTTACTGCCCAGAGCACCGCCGTCCCCCAGGGCCCCTCATGCAAATCTGTGGCCAAGGTCTGTGGACTTCACTTCTAGCACATCTCTCCTGACTCTGCCCTGCCCTGGCCATCACACTTCTCTCCCCACTTTGCTCCACCTCCCCTCCAGCTGTCAGGGATCTTCCTGAAGCCCTGGTCCTCATCATCCCCACACTCTTTGAGCTCTAGAGCTCCCTATCACGGCACTCAGAACCCTTCAGAAGCAGGCCTCTCGCTACCTGCCCAGTCTTCTCAATGCCTCACCTCCCCCTGCCTCCACACATACCCCCAAGATCCCAGGATCCCGGCCTCCTCCAACAAGATCGAGGATTTTTACTGGCTGCCCCTGAGCATGGAACAGTCTCTGTCCTCATCTCTGCCCCCTCCAAGAAGCCTCTCCTGATTCCCCTTAGTGCCGGTACTTTCCTTCTGTTATCTCCCACTGATCCTGCCTATAGCCCGTTTGCATTTATTTGCATGGTTCCTCCCGCTAGATTGGGAGCTCCGGGAGACCAGGGGCTGTCTTTCTGCCTTTCTTGGTGCTCCTCGCCCTTAGCACAGGGCCTGGCACACAGGAGGCACTTTATGAATGCTGACTGCCTGAATCTATGCCTCTAGGCCCCCGCTCCATGCCCCCACAGCAGCTGCTTTGCCAGCCGTGTCCCTCCGAGGTCCCTCGGCCCCTCCAGCCGCCCCAGAGCCACCACCGAGGGGGCCCCAGGCAGAGCAGTATCCCTCTGCCTATCCCCACTTGGTACTGGATTTCTCCCTCACTTACAGGCACCAGCTTCCATCCCACTCCTTGCCTGCTCAGAAAGAGATGTAGCTCAGTTCCGCTTTGCTAAACCCTATTTGGCAATGTGTCTAAACACATGCAAACTTAATTAGTTCAGGAGGGGAGCCTGGGCGTTTGTGGTGATGGATAAAAGTAATGGGAAATGAGACAAGTCAGGGCTGGCAGGGAGTTCTCACTCACGCTCCATCCCTGGCAGGCCGCTAATCAGAGGTGACTCGCCTCACGGCTGCAGCCAATCACTAACGGCCTCCTTCTACGAGCTCAGCAACAGGAACAGTATTTCCCCCTCAGCCCCAAAGACAAGCGCTCAGGGCCGATTGTCTCAGAGCCAATACCTGGTGCCATTTCCTTCGATCAAGGCAGAAAGAGCGAGTCTAAGAGGTTGCGGCTTGGGAGTGACAGCACCGGGTGTGCCCGCTGTGCAGATAAAGAGCCCCGACTGTGCTCGGACCTCCTCTCCCTGCCTGCACAGAGGCCATCTGGACCAAAGCAGAGGCATCCTCAGCCAGGCCCAGGGGCAGCAACCCCAACAGGCCCACCACAATCTGTGTGGCCTGGACACTAGGGTTTCTTGGGCCCTGGGCGAGGAAACAATCACAGACCTGTCCACCCCGCCCCCAAAGAGATTTGGAAGTCAAAGGGATCTCCTTCCTAGCATTAGGAAAGAAACAAATGAAATCCCCCTTCTAAGCAGAGGCAGAGCAGCCTGGCCAGGCTGGGGACCTCTCCCGAGAGGCCCCAAGGTCCACCCCAGCAGGGGGCATCTAGCCTCTGCCCTAAGCCCTCCGGGGCTGGGGCCCATTTCTTGTAGCCCTCCTTTCACTATGGGATAACTCTTCCTGCTGGGTAGCTTTTCGGACAATCTGCCCTTGGCTACTTCCTCCCACTTCTCGTGGCCCTTGCCCTGGGAGCGCAGAGTCTTTCCACTCCAGGAGCTCACTAGGAGTGAGGGGGCATCCTTACCCACAGAGGCTGCCGGTGAAACTCGGCACACACACCTAACCCAGACCCAGGAAGGACAGCATGCAAGAAATCAAGAAAGCAGCCATGACTCCTGCACACCCCCAGCCGAGAGGTCAGAGGGCACAAACCCGAGTAATGTGACACACCATCGCCCCTGCTGGGGCTGATTCTCTCATCTCCTTGCCCCCCACAATAATTCCTGATACCTCCTCCCCCAGGACAGAGGCCACTCAAACTGGAGTGCTCCTTGCTGGCTGCTGCACCCTCAGAGCCTGGAGTTACCTTCAGACACCTGGTTTTCCATCCTTCAGGATGAAATGAACCAGGGACACACACTCTGTCAGGCTGACTCTGGCCAAGGACCTGCAGTCCGTACCCAGATCCACCCCCAGAAGGCAGGCTCCGGAGGGAGGGGGCAGAGGGAGGCCGGGGAGGGGAGCTTTGGGTCTGCTTCTCAGCCACTCCTGAGGCAGCAGCACCCAGCACTGCTCCATGGGCAGGGCTCAGGGTCCCAGGGCCCAGCCAGACCCCCAGCCCCTTGGGCTCAGGGCCCCACCAGCCTCAATCTCACTAACCAGCAGAGCCTGCGCCTCAGGGCAGAGAACACAGAGCCTGGAAGCCAGTTCTCTGGGACCCCAGGAAGAATCTGAGCCCAACACTAACAAGTTAGGGGTGTCAATTTAGTGGCACATGTGTCAAGCTCGCCTTGCTCCTGTGTGTGATAAAACTCCCTCCACGAGCCAGCGAAGATGAGCGGAGACTCAGATGGGCGATTATGGGAACGCCACTGCATCGAATGCGCTGTCACGGAGCCCGGTGCGGATGTCCGCCTGGGCAGCTTTCATTTTGTTAGACATTTAATTAAGAGGCTGCCTTCCCAGCAGCTAACCTGGGTCTGGCTGCTAAGAGGCAGTCAGAGGCCTGCCAGCCACGAGGCCTCCCCACCCCACCAGCTTCCTTCCCATATACCCGTCTCCTGGGCAGCCCCAGGCTCCCTGACAGATGCTGCTACTGACCCAGGGTTCACAGCCCCCCACCCATCTGTCCTTCAGCAGGTTCTGCATCTGCCTATCTGAGGATCCAGATCTATGATTCTAGAGTCATACCAGCTAGCTCAGTGAGCAATGCTGGCCTGGCCCCCACCACGGGCAATGAAAAAGACCTGAGGGCAGAGGGGCAGAAAGGAGGCCTCCTACTCATAGGACATCCCCTCTCCCACCCCCAAGACCCTGCCTGTCCTAAGAGGGGCCTCATTCACAGGAGGAGCTGCAGATGCAGCCAGGTAACTGGGTGGACAGAGCACCTGGGCATGCCGGCCAGCCAAACCTTCCTGGGCCTCTTTCCCCACATCTCTAACCTTTTCTTCCCCCATCCAGTTGGCCCTCTGTCTGAGTCCCCCCAGCCCCAAGGGCCTATCTCCCTCTGCCCTTCCTCCCCCAAACCACCCTGAGCCTCCTACTGGCCTCCAACCCTTCCTTCACATGGTCCCTCCCCTCAGATATGGCTGTCTGTAGCTCCAAGGATGATGAGTGCGCTGCTGGGGTGCAGGAGGGGAGGCATGTGAGTGGAGGGGTGACCGTATAACATGGGGTTCCCATCCTCCACATCTTTCCCCTGAGAAGCTGGTTGGCAGGGGTTCCATGTTCTGAACGCTTACTATACAGGGGAGCCCTGGCTCTGGATGCCTACTCCCTGTGTAACCTTGAAGATTCACTTGACCCACCAGAGTCTCAGTTTCCTTATCTGTAAAATGAGGCAGTTGGCCGTGATGGCCCCTGCTGGCTCTGAGACTGCGATCCCAGCACTCAGGGACTGGGGAGGGCTGCGCATCAGTGCAGGCAAGGCCCTCCTGGTTCCCCCTCCCCAGGGGCATGCTCTCCACCCTCAGTCACAAATAACACGGACAGATCAACACTCTCAATCCTCAGCAAACAAGCACTAGCCCTCCTGCACACCTCCCGACCCCTAAGGCTAGCAGAAGCCTAAGGGCCAGTGAGGAGAGAAACCAACTTCCCTCCAGACTGCCTGGAGTTCAAAGAGGGGAGGCAGATGAAAAATGGGGAGATGTACCTCCCACAGTGTCCCAGGTCACTGAGGACCTGCCTCCACAAATCTACCTGCACAACTCACTGCCCTGGACTTGCTTCCCAGAGGCCATGCATGGCAGCAGGGGAAGGTAGGGCCCCCCCCCCCCACTTCTCCCAAATGTGGACTACACATACCTGGCCCAGCCCCTTTTGAACTTGCCAGCAGCAGAGCTTGTCCCAGGGCCAGGAAAGCCTTGAACCCAGTGGGCCTAGCCACTATTGAGCCTCAGGGTGCCTCCCTCTCCCCAGAAGCCTGAACGGCTGGGGCTGGGCTGCCCCTGTCATACTCACATCACTTTCAAGTCCCAATCTCCACAAGTGACAAAGATGGACTTGACACTCGGGTCTAGAAGGCCTTCCTTCGCCATCCACTCATCGACCCTCTGCAAAGAACACAAGAAGAGAAGAGATTGGCCTCTTTTTTCCTGAAACAAACAAAAGGTCTGGTAGCCAGAAGCAGATGAGCTACAGAAAATGATGCTTGGGCACCCTAGGCTCATGGAAGCTCGCAATGCCTGCTCCCCAGCCAGTCTTGTAGAGACAAGGTAGTTCTCTGGGGCTGCCTCCACAGTCCCCCTGTCCCCTCTTCTCTGTCTAGTTGGCATACATACCACTGTATGCCTGGGCCCTGGGGCCAAAGCTGAACCAAACAGTGCCAAACAAGGACAGGAATGATTCAGAATTCATTAATTCCTCATCAAGTACTAAAGAGAGCAAATGAAAGAAGTAGCTCACAAACCATGTCTTTAGGGCAAAAATCACATCCCTGTTGTCAGGCAGGTGTCAGGAAGTCAATCTATCAAGCATTTATTAAGTGCCTACTATGTACTAGTTGCCAAGGATACAAAGACAAAAACAGGGTAATCCCTGCCATCCTGCCAAGAAGGAAAACCCTGAGATTTCCAAGGTGCTGAGGTCCTGCCCTCTTCCCAGGGATTCTGGCAGCCAGTGCCCTAGACCCAAGCCCAGAGCAGGATCAAAGTCTGGTTGTCTGGAAACCAGCATATCAGGTGTCCCAAAGATGGGTGCCAAGGGCCCTCTCCCCAAGCCAATGCAGTAGCATTCCAGCAGAGAACCAAAGAGTGAGCCCAGATCTGGAGCTGGGGGACACCTGGAAACCAACACAGGAGACCATTAAGGTACTCCAGGTACTAAGTACCTAGTGACAAGGTCAGGTCCCAGACCTAGGCTGGGGCCACTCCTGAGAGCAGCTGCTGGGGCTGGGCTGCAACAAGCACGGCTCTCATTCCAAGACTCTCCAAGCTAGAAGTGCTCTCAGAGGCCGTCCACACTAATGGTGAGCTGACCTTCAAAGGTCATCCTGTTTGGTCAGTCCCTCTATCTTCTGAAGAACAGATTATCACTAAGGCAAGTCAAGAACTTATTAGCAGCAGCTCTGTTCCAGGAAATGCCTGGATAACTGGAGTCCCCCTTCAGCATCATACCCTGAATCTATGCCCCAAACTCTTCATTTATGTTCTCTTTCTGTCCAGGTGGTCTGTAGTCCACACCAAGGACAAAATCACTTCTGTTTCTCCCTCCTTTGCACCTTCTCTCTTAATCTCTCCCCACTTTTCCCTCCTACTTCCTGCTGAATAAGATTCTTGCATCCAACTGTGTGTATCTGTATTCTTCTCTCCTTTGATGAGTTCAGATGAGAGTGAGGTCAGAGTCACGTCCTTGACCCCCTCTGTTGTATAAAGGCTTCATTATGCACTCCATTTATGTGAGGTAATTTTCTCCATTTTTCTTCCTTCCTCCCTCCAATTAGTGCATTTCATCCCCCACCCTTCCATTCTTCTTTTGAGATCATCCAAACACAAGCAAATCACTCTAGGCCCCTTCTTATTAGACTCCCTCTAAGATCCCTGGTAGTGAAAAAGTTACAAGGGATTACATGTACCATCTTCCCATATAAGAAGGTAAACAGCTATACTATTGTGCTATAAGAAATGAGGAGCAGACACACTTCATATTTACCTGGAGAGACTTATACAAACTGATGCTGAGTGAGAAGAGCAGAACCAAGAGAAATTTGTACACAATTACAGACATAATGTAGGTGTGATGACCAACTTTGATAGACTGGGCTCTTCTCAGCAATGCAAGGTTATAAGACAACTACAAAAGACTCATGATGGAAAGAAATGTCCACATCCAGAGAAAGAACTACAGAGTCTAAATGCAGATTGAAGCAAACTACCTGCTCTCTTTCTTTTTCTTGTTTGATTTTGTTTCCTCTTTCCCATTGTTCATTCCATCGGTTATAATCCTTCTTTACAACCTGACTAATGCATAACATGAAAGTATTTACAGATCCTATACTTGATTGCATGCCGCCATTGGGGGGAGGGGGAGAAAATTGGAAACTCAAGGGATTGTGGAACTGAATCTTGTAAACTAAAAGTAAATAAACAATTAATAAAGACAAAAAAAGAGAGAAATTTAAAAAAAAAATAATAAACAGCTTAACGTTTAGTCCCTTATGATTACTCACACATGTCTACCCTTTAATGCTTCTCTTAGGTACTGTGTTTATATGTCAAAATTTTCACACAGCTCTGGTCTTTTCATCAGGAATGTTTTAAAGTCTTCCGTGTCATCAAAGGTCCAGTTTTTCCCCTGTAGGATTGTACTGAGTTTTGCTGGGTCAGTTACTCTTGGTTGTAAGCCTAAATCCTTTACTTTCTGGAATATCATTCCACACTCCATTCCTTGAAAATTGTGATTTGGGTGCTCTGGATTTTGGCTATAATATTCCTAGGAATTTTCATTTTGAGATTTCATTCAGGAGGTAACTGTTGAATTCTTTCAATTTCTACCATGCCCTCTGGTTCTAAGAAATATGGGCAGTTTTCTTTGATTATTTCTTGAAATATGATGTCTAGACTTTTTGTTGTTATTCATGGCTTTAAATTATCTGTCCTCAATCTCTTCTCCAGGGCAGCTGTTTTTCCTATGAGATATTTCTATTTTTTTTTTCCTATTTTTTCAAAGTCTTTTGACTTGAAAGGATATGAACAGGCAATTTTCAGACAAAGAAATTAAAGCTAGCTATAGTCATATGAAAAAGTGCTCTAAATCACTACTGATTAGAGAAGTGCAAATCAAAACAACTCTGAGGTCCCACCTCACACCTATCAGATTGGTTAATATGACAAAAAAAAGAAAATGATAAATGATAAAAAGAAGATTTGGGAAAAATTGGCATGCTAACAAATTGTTGGTGGAGTTGTGAACTGATCCAACCATTCTGGAGTACAATTTAGAACTATACCCAAAGGGCTATAAAACTGTCCTTATCCTTTGATTCATCAATAGCACTACTAGTATCCCAAAGAGATCATAAACAAGGAAAAAGGACCTACATGTACAAAAATATTTATAGTAGCTTTTTTTGTGGTGGCAAAGAACTGGAAATTGAGGGGATGCTTAACAACTGGGAATTGGCTAAACAAGTTGTTCTATAAGAAATGATGAGCAGGCAGATTTCAAGAAAACCTAGAAAGACCTACATGTACTGATGCTGAGTGAAGTGAGCAGAACCACGAGAACATTGTATACAGTAACAACAACGTGGTGTGATGACCAATTTTGATAGACTTAGCTCTTCTCAGCAATACAATGATCTAAGACAATACCAAATGACTCATGATGGAATATGCTGTCCACATTCAGAGAAAGAACTGTAGTCTGAATGCAAATCGAAGCATACTATTTTCTCTTTTTTCTCTCATGGTTTTTCCCTTTTGTTCTGATTCTTCTTTTACAACATGACTAATGTGAAAATGCTTGATGTGACTGTATACATATATATATATATATATATATATATATATATATATATATATATATAGCCTATATCACATTGCATGACATCGTGGGAAGGGAGTGGGGAGGGAGGGGTAAAATTTGGACTCAAAACCTTATAAAAGTGAATGTTGAAAATTTTAATAAACCTTTAAAAAGTCTTTTGACTTTGTTTTATTCTCTCTCTCTCCCTCCCCCTCCTCAGGAATTCTTGTTGGGTTACTGTCCAATCTGCATTTCTCTTTGAACATTTTCTTATAGATGCTTTCAAGTCATTGTCTTCTGTGTTTGTGTCTAGAGCTTTCCTGTCACAAAAAAGTACTTGTTTTGGTTGGGTTCTTTGTGGTTTGTTTTTGCTTAATCCTTCCAACTTATAACTTGATTATAAACTTTTATGCTAGTGGTGGGTTCTGCTCACTTCTAGTAGGAATGTCTGACCCGAGCTTTTACTCATTAGTCTGGGGGGAGGGGGGGAAGGAGGTGGTCCACAAGCTCTCAGTGCCCTCAAAGAGATGTCACTGGGGAAGAGGTCTGTCCACTGCCCTCCTGGTTTGAGCTCTGACTTCGTTCTGAGTCTGTTGGCTTGTGCATTGAGTTTCAATAGACTGCTGCTGGATTCTGTCTCTGTTAGGCAGAGGTGGAGTTCTGTAGGTTCAAAATAACTGAACTCCTGGCTTTGGTCTGGGACTCCTGCCCTGGTTATTCCACTGCAGGCTTATGTTAAAGGCTAGAACTAAGTCACTGCTATTCTCTTGGGCTTAGAGCCATACATTTCTGGAAATTATTCCTTGCTCAGAACAGGGCCCACACTGGCTTGGGACCACACCTCTCCTCCCTATATCTGCGACCTAGAATTGGGTAATGGGTAACACAAGTGCCAGATGGCGTCTGCTCCTGCACCCAGTGCTTCCTGCCCTGGCGCCTTGCCTTGGCCTACTTTCAGTTCCTTAGAGCTGGAATGCTCCATACTGCTGACACCATGCACACTCCTGGCAACCTCCCATCCTCAATGTCAGCAGACCTTTCTGTCTGTCTCCCTAAGTTGCTCTGGGCTGAAAAAAATGACTCACTGTGACCTTTTCTTGGCTTTCCTGATCAAAATTTGCTCTGGTACATTTTCTAGGTCATTGTGGAGAAGGTATGCTGGGCAAAATGGTCCTTCTTAATCTGCCATCTTGACTCCACATCCTGATGGTATCTGACTAACTATGGACTGCTGCTGAGGAGGGCCATCTGTTCTAGACTGACCAAGGAAGACAACTACCTAGAACAGACCACAATGCTGAAAGCTGTAATTAGATCTAAGGCAGCTCTTCTGATGGTAGTCACAGCTACCCAACAGAGGTTTCACCATGGATTGGGTGAAACTTCCCAAGCTCAACTCGGCCATACACGTGACTGGGCACCATCAAATCAATGTCACTCAGGGTCCTGGCTAGTCAGATACAGAGTCCCAAATTAACCATCAAATTCTGACAAGTTGTTCCAACTGATGGCAAAGTGGCCACCATTCCCTGACACCTTCCACTCAGAGCCCTGGCTACCCAGAGTACTGGGGCCCTCCACACTGGCACTGGCTCAAGAGGCCCTCCTGGGGCCTCCTGAGCAGGTTACTACTAGGCTAGCCCTCCCTCCTCCATGAGTATTACTTCTCAACATACAATGTGGCCCCACCCTCCTTTTGGCCTTTCCTGTTTCTTTGGGATGAAGCAGAGCTTTCTATGGCCAGCTGAGTCATGGGTCTTAACCTACAAAATCCAGGAGACACGCGAGAGGTCAAGGTTGCCACCCCCCTGAGTCAGGCGCTCTTGTTTGCTGCCCAAACTTTGTGCCTTGTGCACAGACTGTTGCAGTCACAGGCTTTGCTTCTAAAACCTTTCTTGCTGGATTGTGGCGTCTGTGAACTTCTGAATATTTCAAGTCCTTCTTCCTATGTCCTGGTTTCTTTGCAGTATCTAGCTGTGTGACTAGATACTGAGTTTTCCCCCTCTCATACCTGAACTGCTAGGAAGCAACAGCTCCATTTTGCAACTGCACAAGTAATTTTTCGAACCTGAGTACAAAGCTTTACACTCATCCTTATTAATTTCATCTTAAACCAACGCCCTGTGCTATTGGAATCTTTTTGGACTCTACCATACAATGTAGCAGCAGTCTCTCTAACCTTCAGGCCTTCTCTGAATTGGACAAACAGGCTACTTTCTGTCTTCAACTAACTCAACATTGAATATGACAGGGCCAGGAATGTGACTTTCCTGTCCCAGGATTTCACTTTTCTGCAACCAATCAACAAGCTTTTATTTAATGACTTCAACGAGTCAGGCACTGTGCTAAGTCCTGGAGGTACCAATACAAAGTATGAATCTCTACTCACTGCAAGATGATCCCATTCCACCCCAGCTTCCCCCAGCACCCTGCGCACTCTCTCGATTTAATCTCTTCCTATCTGCTGGGGGATTCCCTACTACCTGTAAAGATGCCCCTGCTGGCGATCGCTGTCACCTCCTCCAAAAGCCCTCCCTGGAGCCCTCTGGGCCTACCTGCTCTCACCCCATCTCTCTTCCTGGAGGCCACGTGATCGGCACCCCCGCCTCCTCTGCTCTCACCCTCCTCTGCAGTTTGGCCTCTAACCTCCAACGTTCCTGGTGATCTCCTAACTGCCAAACCTAATGCTGTTTTCTTGATCCTCATCCTCCGCGGCCTCTCTGCAGCCTCTGCCTCTGCTCCCCGACAGTCTTATCTCTAGGTGCTGACGACACTGTTATGTCCTGATGCCCTCTCTTCCCCCTCCCCTTCCTCAGATAAACCACATGCATCCTCTGCCAGAGGCCCCCTTCTCTCCTCCCTCTGTAACATTGCCTCTGCATTGGCATCAGCTCCCATGATTTCAGTCATCGCCTCTGTACGGATGACTCGGCTCTACGTGCCCAGCCCTCATCTCCTGACCCTCGAGCTGCCTACCGGACAGCTTGAACCGGATTGTCTCATAAACTCAACACATCCCAAACCGAGCTCATTATCTTCCCCTCCAACCCTCTCCTCATCTTTGTTTCCTCCATCCTCCCAGGCAGCCAGGCTCCCAGCTCCTCATTCTTTCACAGCTGCTCCCCCCATGTCGAATCAGCTGCCAAGTCCCGTCTTTCCTACCTTTGTAGCATCTTTGTGCCCCCTTCGCTCCTCTGACAACGCAGACAGCGCGGTCTGTCAGGCACATCTCTAGGCCCTCATTACCTCGTGCCTGGACTGCTCCAATCGCCTCAAGTCTCTCCTCAGCTACAAACTGACCACAAGTCAGACCATGCCACTCAGTAAACTCAGGTGGTCCCCTGTGACCTCCAGGATCAAAGAGAAGTCTTTCTGAACCCAGCTCCTTGCTACCTTCCCAGTCTCATGACGCTAGCCTCCCCACACAACAGAATCCGTCTCCTGACTCTGAACATCTCCTCTGGCTATGTCCCAAGCCTGGACTTCCCAGGCTTCCTCGGAGTCTCAGCTAAAGTCCCACCTTTTCCTAGAAGCCTTTACCAATCTTCCCTAATTTTAGTGCCTTCTCTCTGATACTACCCCTAGTGTAGCACATTGGTTCCCAGGCCGTCTCTCCCATCACACCCCTTTTTGTCTTTCGTTGTATCTTCAGTACTTAGCGGGCTACCTGGTGCTTAATAGATGTTAGCTACCTCCATCTGGCTTGACTCTCAAGTCATTTTATGCCCATTTTACTTTACAGGGTCTCTGACTCTTTTTTTTTAAATTTTCAAATGCTTTATTAACTTCTGATTTACATTATTCATTTCTGCCAGATTTTGAGTTACAAATTTTCTCCCCTACCCACCGCCCCAAAATAGCAGTCCCACAGGATATCCCCTCCTCCAATCTGCTCTCTCCCATATCTTCCTCCATTCTCCCTTTGACTTTCCAGTAGGGCACAGTGGATCTCTATGCCCCAGTGCCTGTATATCTTATTTCCCAATTACATGTAAATTAGTATTAATAATAGTATTATTATAAAATGTATATATATATGAGTATTTGATTTTAAAACTTTGAATTCCAGATTCATTCCCTTCCTCCCTTGTCACCCACCCTTACTGGGAAGATAAGCAGTTCAGTACAGGTTGTACATGTGTAGCTAATGCAAAACAATAACATAGTAGATACATTGTAAAAGACTGACTATATTTCCCTCCCTCCTATCCCACCTCCCACTTGTTCTATTCTCTACTTTGAGCCCGTCCCTTTTCAAAAGTGGGTGCTTCCAACTTCCTCCCCCCGCAGCCTGCCCTCCCTTCCATCATCCCCCCTCTCATCTCCTTCGCCCCTACTCTCCTGGAGGGTGAGATACCCTATTTAGTGTGCATGTCATTCCCTCCCTAAGCCAAATTCAATGAGAATAAGGTTGACCCATTCATTCCCTTTTGCCTTCCTATTTTTCCCCTCCATTGTAACCATTTTCCCTAGCCTCTTCTATATGAGATAGTTTACCCCATTCTGTCTCTCCCCATCTCCTCTCATTATATTCCTCTCTCACCTCTTGATTTCACCCTTTAAGTATCATCACTTCCTGTTAAATTGGTCCTGTGCCCTCTATCTATGTATACCTGTAATCATATATACACACATTCACATATGTATTCATATGCCCATATACCCTCATATATATATATATATATATATATTCCCTTCATCTACTGAGAAAAGTTTCATAGGTTACAATTATTGCTTTTCCATGTAGGAATGTTAATAGTTCAACTCTGACAAGTTCCTTATGATTTCTTTTCCCCGTTTACCTTCTCAGGGGGTCTCTGACTCTTAAACACATACACACTCCTATCTTTAAAGGGCAGAATGAACACGTGAGCCAGATGACCTCGTCCCTAACAGCGCCCAGTCAGTCCAAACCTAACACAAACCGCCCTGGTTTGAAAGGCCCAAAGTCGTCATCTTCCTCCTCCGAGTTAGGAAGCCCAGATCAAGACAACAGACATGCTGATGGAGAAGGGGATGAAGATGAGCTGGGGGGAGGAGGAGGGGGTGAAGAGGGTCCCCTTCTCCACCCACCCTCCCTTGACCTGTGTCCCAAAAGCATGGGCTAGGGGGGAAGAAAATCATCCCCAAGCTGTTCCTCTTCCAACTTTGGCCAGAGACTGACCAAGCTGCCAGGACTGCCCCCAGCTTATGCCCAGGGTACACTGGGCTATCCTGGTTCAGTTCTACTTCAGGAAGCCCCCATCCCACCCTCACTTCAGATAGTGGTCCCCTTAGCCTAGTATCAGCACTCTTGGAAGCTGGAGCCAAACAGCCTGGCAGGGGGCTCTGTGGGCAGCCCCTCTGTCCACTGACCTCCACAGGCCAAGGAGAGGACAGACTGCACTCAGCTGTGGCGATCTGATCATCCTTCCACCACCACCAGGCGGCAGACCCTGCCTGGGTGACTGCTGGGACAGGAGTTGGGGGGGGCGGGGAGGTATCATTTTCAGGAGCTGAATCCAGCTGCCAGACCATGCTGAGGAAGAGTGACCACAGAAGGCCAAGCACAACCAAGGCTGAAAGGCTGGGGTCCTTTGACCCAGGCAGCCCAAAGTTCCAAGGAAGTCAGAGGCTTCGGCGTTCACAGTTATATATATATATATTTGCTTTTTGGAGGGCAATTGGGGTTAAGTAACTTGCCCAAGGTTACACAGCTAATTTTTTTGTGTGGGTGTTAAGTGTCTGAGGCCTGAACCGAACTTGGGTCCTCCTGACTCCGGGGCCGGCGCTTTGCTCACTGCGCCACCTAGCCACCCAACATTGTTATATTATTACCAGCATTTTACCAACATGAAAACAGGCCCAGGGAGATGCAATCACCCCCACACAGGCATGGAGAAGCTAGGACTCACACTTAGGACTTCTGATGACCACCCACAGCTCCTTCCACTACAAGACTGCAGCTCAAAGGCCTTCAGAGGACATTTATTCTGACACCTGAACCCAAATCCCATTCAAACATACCTGACAAGCCACTGGCCTCTTCTGGAAGCTGTCCCATGATGGAGGCCTCTCCACTTCTGAAGGCCACCCACAGAACTCTGGAAGAGCTTTTGTCACGAAGTTCTCCTTTACACTGAAAGCAGGATCCACTACCCTTCACATGACTCTCTCCAAGAAGCAACTCAGTGGGTACAGCGGACAGCGCGGCATGTGGGCTCCCAGCCCAAGCTCACACCAGGCCTACACTCTGCGTCTCAGGCTGCCCCATTCTGCAGCTGTGACCCCAGGGTGCTGCTTGCTCCTGGTAGAGCTCCTAAGACGTGGGACTGTGCCGGAAGTCAAGGGGAGGCTCAGAGACCACTTCTCTCTCCAGATTATCAGGGAGAACCAAGGGCTCCTCCCAAAATGAGGCAAGAGCCAGAAAAAGAATATGAATGGTAAAAAGGGAATCCTGAGTGACCAGAGGCCTGGAGGGTGGAATTCAATTCAATGCAACAAGCATTTATCAAGTGCCCACTGTGCAGGCCTGATGTGAGGCAATCTCCGGCCTCCAGCAGCTTTTGAGTCCAGACCCAGTAATTTACAGGGAGAAGGGGACAGTGGCACATGAGCTGAGCCCTGATGAGATCGAAGGCTGCTAAGACACAGGAGGGAGGGAGGCCCTTCCTGGTCCATATAAAGGCAGGGAGATGGCAGGGGTCATTCCATATAAGCAGAACAGTGAGGAATAGTGGGAAGTCTTCTGGAGAGAGAGGTGGGAGCTCACCTTGCAGCAATGTGGAGAGCTTGCATGGGATGAACTCATCGATGTGAAGGAGGTTTCACTGTGCTCAGGGACTCTGTCCTGGTAGAAGAATGTCTCACTGGGAGCTGGGGGGCAGGGAGGAGGATGAGGAGCCTAGGGAGCTAAGTTTTGTCCTGGCTCTCCCCAGATTGAGTGGAAGGAGAAGCATCTAGGAGAGCATGATGACACTACTGGAGAGGGACTCCTGGCAGCTGAACATCCTCAGACTTATCACACTGGGTGACCAACCCCCAATTCCCGTGACTCAGGTGGGTACCAGAGAGGACTTTTAAGAAGCCAGCTCAGGATTCAAACATTAAAGTCCACTATGCTTGATGAGAGGAGATGTGAGTTCCCACAGTACCAAGGACAGGAACTCTTGGGGAAATGATGAAGGAAGCTAGGAACTGACTGACCTGTGCCCAGGCCCTAGCAGCTGGGTCGGTCTTTGACCAAAGTTGGAAGGGGAACAACTTTGGGTTCATTTGCTCCCTTCCTAGCCCATGATCTTGGGACACAGGTTGGGGAGTGGGGGGTAGAGAAGGGGATCTTCTTCACACCCTCCTTCTCCCAACTGGTCTTCATCCTCTTCTTCATTAGTGTGTCTACTGTCCTGATCAGGGCTTCCTAACTCTGAGGAGGAAGAAAGCATGTTTTAAAAGGGAAGGAGAGGCAGCCTTCCACGTTCTCAGATCCTGTCAAGGAAGTCAGAACAGAAAGGAAAGGAACCTCTCAAGAGTGAAATCCTTAAGATGCCAAAGAAACTGATTCTGAAGGAGAACAAGAAGTCCCCAAAAGAGACCAGTGTGGACTCACAGGGAGCTCACTAGCCAACCTGGATTTGGGAAAGACCTGAACACAGGACAGCAGCCAAGGCAGAGCCAGAGGATGGAATGGAAAAGTGAGGCAAGGCCCATTGAGAACAGGGCATAGAGGGCTAAGGCTAGAAAGGACTGAGGCTGCTGAGGACAAGGAAAGTCAACCCAGAGGGCTGGGGGTTTGTTTTGTTTTGAGCCACCCTAGGAAAAAGAGGAGGATCAAAGAAAGGACAGGACCTCACAGGGGTGGGAAGGATGCTCACTGTCAACGGAGAGAAGCAAGAACCGTGCCTTCCTACTAGCTGTCCCCAACCCTCATCACAGCCAGCTCCTAGCTTCCCTGAAGACTCACCTCAAATCCCACCTTCTTCAGCAGCTCTCCCTGGTTCCAACTGCCAGTGCCTTCCCTTTTCAGAGGGCCTTCCACTTAAAGTGCATGTATATTCATTGAATGTCTATGGCTATTTGCATAGCATTTCCTCCATCAAGATATGAGGTCCGTGGGAGCAGGGGCCTAGAGAACCATCATTTTGTCTTTCTTTATTCCCAGCACCCAGCACAGTGACCAGCAATGACAAATGGGGAATGCAGAGAAGCCTAGAAAGATTTCCATGAACAGCTGCAGAGTGAAGTAAACTGGAACCAGGAAAACAATCGACAATATCAGCAGGAGACACCACCAAAATGGAACCTGGTGGAATGAGGAAGAAGGCCCAGTGGGCCTCCAGAGACAAGATCCCTCCCCAACTTCTCTGTAAGCTGGGGGACATTGATAATGACATCAGACCTCTCTTCTCTCCTTTTCCTTGTTTCTTTAAAAGAAGATTCTTATTTTCTTTTCTGTTTTGTTTTTTCTTTCTCTTGGTCTCTCCCCTTTGTTATCATTCTTCTATTCAACATGACTAATGTGAAAATGTGTTCCACAGGAATGTATGTGTACAGCCATATCACACTTCATGCCATCTTGTGGAAGGGGAGAAAATCTAAAACTTATGGAAGTGAATGGTGAAAATTAAAAATAAATTAGTAAGTTTTTTAAAAAAGAAAATTCTTTATGACAAGGGATGTTCCTTGGGAGGGGGAGGAAAAGGGATATGGGAAAACCTAGGTAATATAAAAACGAGAGAGAGCACTAAAAGTCTACGTAAGCATTTTTAGGTGAAGTAAGTAGTCAGGAAGATGGCACCTTGTTGCCCTTGATACACTTCCCCTGGCCAAGTCGACTGTACTGAGAGAGCTGGCATATGCAGAGCTGCACTGTGGGTTAGTGGCAACAGTCAGCAAAAAACTGTACAGAGGAGGAAAGGGAAGGGGAGAGAGAGACAGAGACAAAGGCACAGAGACACAAGAGGAAGAGAGACAGAGATAGAGATAGAAAAAAGGAAGGAAGGAAGGGAAGGGGAAGGGAAGGGGAAGGGAAGGGAAGGAAGGAAGGGAGGGAGGAAGGAAGGAAGGAAGGAAGGAAGGAAGGAAGGAAGGAAGGAAGGAAGGAAGGAAGGAAGGAAGGAAGGAAGGAAGGAAGGAAGGGAAGGAGGGAGGGAGGGAGGGAAGGACAGAGAGAATGCATGCAG
This sequence comes from Petaurus breviceps papuanus, assembly GCF_028583685.1. Classification (NCBI taxonomy): domain Eukaryota; kingdom Metazoa; phylum Chordata; class Mammalia; order Diprotodontia; family Petauridae; genus Petaurus; species Petaurus breviceps. Next base: position 30,739,393 of record NW_027185850.1, on the reverse strand, counting down.
CAAGTTAGAAAAGGATAAATATCCTAATTTTAGTTTAAAAGGGAAGAGAAGAGAATTTGCAAACTAGAGGCCAGTAAGTATGATTTCCATTCCTGGAAAAATTCTAAAACATATTATTACAAAATTACTAAGTGAACATCTATAAAAGCAAATAATCATCACATTCAGTCAGTCAACAAGCATTTATTAAGTGCCTACTGTGTGCCAGGCATGGTGCGAAGCACCAGGAATACAAAGAAAGGTAAGGACACAGCTCCTGCCCTCAAGGAGCTCCCAGTCTGATAGGGGAAGGCAACATGTGGAGAACTGGAGGAGGTCTCTCCTCCGGGAGAAGGCGCGGCAGGGGTGGGGAGCTCGGAAAGGCCTCCTGCAGAAGGGAGGATGTGAGCTGATCCCTGAAGGAAGGCAGGGGAGGCGGGGCAGCATCCCAGGCAGCGAAAAGATCCTGAGCTGGGACACAGAGGGCCTTGTGCCACTGTCCCTCAGCTGTGGACTGGATTCATGCCAGACGGTCTCAGCTTGTGGTTGGCTTGGAAAGCCCAAAAGCCTTTTTATATTTGATCCTCGAGGTAATAGGGAGCCACTGACAGGAGGTGGGGGATCAGACCAGAGCAGAGAATTCCAAGGTGTCGGCCAGCACAGGTCACCCCAGACTAGCTCTATTTCTGACGCAGTCACTAGGAGGGCACACTGGTCAGGTGAGCAGAACCAGAGTAAGAGCCACACTGTGTGATGATCAACTCCGACAGACTTAGCCCTTCTCAGCAATGCAATGATCCAAGATAACTCCAAAAGACTCACGATGGAAAATGCCATCCACATCCAGAGAAAGAACTATGGAGTCTAAATGCAGAGCAAAGCAGACTCTATTTGCTCTCCCTTTTTTTTTGTTTCTTCTTTCCCATGGTTCCTCTCATTGGTTCTAATTCTTCTTTACAACATGACTAATGTGAAAATATGTCTAATATGAATGTATATGTAGAACCTGTATCAGACTGCCTGACATCTTGGGGTGGGGGGAGGGGAGGGAGGGAGAGAAAATTTAGAACTCAAAATCTCATGGAAGTGAATGTTGAAAACTAAAAATTAAATTAATTAAAAAAAAAAGAAATGGATGATAGATCTTTCCCCTCCTCCGCCGCCCCCTCCCCCTGCCCCTCAATCTTTGCTGGGCCTGCAAAAACCATGCACTAAAACTCTGGTAAACAGATTAAGTACCCGCTTTGTGCTAAGAACCCAGCTGGTCTCAGAGGCAGCACCTGAGAACAATCCTGCCTTAGGCGCTCACTAGCTGCACATCGGACAAGTCCCTCAGCCTCTGCCTGCCACAGTTTGCTTGTCTTTAAAATGGGCACAGTAACAGTAGCACCTCCCTCACATGGGCGGGGAGGACTAAGTAAGATCACATATGCAGAGAGCTTTGCAAATCTTAAAGTGTATCGTGTGGCTACCATCATCATCATCATCATCATCATTCTATTGGAACACGAGTTGGTGAAACGGAAGGCACAGAAGTGTCTCAACCTCGCCATGCCCCACAGAGATGCCACCTCCAAGCTCATGCCCCCTGAAATCCCCTTCTCCGGTCACTGCCCCCTCTGCCCTGCACACCCAAACCCTGCTCTTCCTCCTCACCAGCGCCTCAGGTCTTCCCCAGGCCATCACCCTACACTGGCTACCCTCTCGTCCCTTCCCATGTGACCCCTTGGGGAACCAGCTCCACTGCCCTCTCTTCTGGGGTCCTGCGCCCTCTCATTCTATTGTCAATCTTGCCCAGCCAAGTCTTAGCCTCAGATCACTCCCACCAACCACTGCCGTGACCCCTCATCACGTTCTGCTCAAATAATCTAGAGAAAATAAAGAAACCATGCTCCATCATCTCCACTGGGCCCTCACTGCAGCAAGGTGTAATGGATTACACCTCCTTAATCCATTCACTGTCCCACTCACCACAGCAAGGCTTTCACATCTTCATCCCCCCTCAAACCTCCCTCTGCCTCTGTTTTCTCAACTGTGAAATGGGAATAACAGCAGCACTTGCGTCCTACAATTGCTGTGCAGAGCAGATGAGGTAAGATCTGCAAGCAGCACCTAGCACAGCGCCTGGCGCCTAGTGGGCTTACTTCCCTCCCCCAGAGGCGCCTCTGCAGGCCAGTCCCCCATTGGCTGTCTGAGAGGCCAAAAGGCAGTCACCAGAGGCCCTTCACCTCCAAAGGTGAGAAGGCTGGACCAGAGCAACTTATAGATTTGCCCTTCGGTTCAAAAAGGATCTGCCTGGGCAGTGCAGGGTGGGGGAAGTGTGGCCCTCCTAAGGTTTCCTGAAGAAAAGCTGGGAGTTGCAGTGGGCTGCAGGGTCAGTGTGGGTCCACAGCTGAGACAGCCTCTAATGCCATCATAGGGAGTGGCTTTTGTTGAAGTTCCCTGCCCACTTGGGTCAAGATCTTTCTGGATCCCAACTGCCCTGCATTAAGTGTGGGTACACTCTAACCTGCCAGGCTGGGGCCATCTGTCACTGGGATAAGCATGCCTTCCACGGTGCAGGGATGCACCCACTTCACCCCTTCCTTGAAGGCTGTCAGGGGCCCCCTCATGCTGTCTCTGTGGGACCACTTACACTCACTCGCCTGTTCTATCAGATACTTGCCCATCCTTTGAACACAGCACGAAGGACTCAATTTCATGGGCTTTCCTAAAGCCCAGAAAAGTCATGTCTATGGGCCAAGGTTATTAGTCATAGATGGGCAAGTATCTGATAGAACAGGCGAGTGAGTGTAAGTGGGGCACTTCTCACCTGCAGTGGGCAGGTCCAGTAACTGGCAGTGTGAAGACTGCTGGAATCTTTCTTGCCCAGCCTAGATCCAGGTAACAGCCTCATGGGGCCCCCAGGAAGCAGACAACATGGAGGCTCAGATCGAAGGTGAGACACACACAGCAGGCTATCCCCACCTCCCTCCCACAAACCCAGAATACAAGCCATCTCAAGACCACTGGCAGTCTAGCCTGGAAGCTTGCCCTTTGGGAGATGGAGGTTGCCCTTCTCCCACATGGCTGTGGCCAGAGAGAAGGGCCCTGCTCTCCTCTTTACCTCCATCTCATCCACCAAGAGGCAGGGCTCCCCCCACCCCCGGCCACCCCCCAGGCCAGGGCCAGAGGCAGAGAGGCCACACTTATGGACTGCCTTTGTACTGGGCAGAGAAGCCTTGGCATTGGCCTTGTCAGAGGTCTAGTTTCAGATTTAGGTCTACTGGGTTAAGGGGAAAGACAAGGGCAAGAGAGATCCCTAAGATGCCAGTGCTCCCTTAGGGCCCCCACCCCCCAGGCCAGGCCAGCCCTCCTTCCCAAGAGAAGAAGAGGCACAGAAAGAAGCGGGAGGCCCGGAGAGCTGGAGCTGCGCCACTGCCTTGCTCCCCAAAGGATGGAAGCACAAGGAAGAGCCGCCTTAACCTTTCCCTGCTCCCTGAGGAGCAAGCCCATCCTGAAAGTGTGCGCTCTGCCAAGGCCTTGAAAGCCTTTAATTTGATTTCCCTCACACAGGCAATTGTTGTAATTATTCTGATTAGGAATCATTAGCCGGTGCAGCCTGCACACCCTGACAGGCCCAACGCTTCCACGGCAGCAGGCAGGCGGCCCAGCCCAGGGAGGGGGTGCCGGCCCGGCGCCCTCCTGGAGGAGTGGAAAGCAAACAAAGCCAGCCTTGGGGAGGGCACAGGGCCGAGGCTGTGCGGTTAATGAAGTGCTCACATGCCACAAGGAGCCAACATTTACAGCTAAACAAAAACAAAGCCCCAAACCCACTGGGGGCCAAAGGACAGATGTCTGCGCGTCTGGAAGCTCACCTGGAGGACGGGCAGGAGGAGGAGAGAGGAGGAGGGAAGGAG
>NW_027185850.1:30690424-30735115 GCF_028583685.1 Petaurus breviceps papuanus | reverse complement strand
GGGAGGGAGGGGAGAGGGGGGAGGGGGGAGGAACAGGGAGGAGGAGAGGAGGAGGGGGAGGAGAGGGAGGAGGAGGAACAGATAAAGGAAGAGAGGGGAGAGAAGGGAGGGAGAAAGAGTAAGGATAGGAGAGAGGAAGAAGGGAGGGAGAAAAAGGGGAAGGAGAGGGGGAAGGGAAAGAAGAAGGAGCAGGGAATGAAGAGGAGGAAAGGAAAGGGAGGAATAGATAAAGGAAGAGAGGGGAGAGGAGGGAGGAAGAAGACGTTTAAGAGAGAGGAGGGGGGCAGCCAGGTAGCACAGCGAGTGAGAGCACCGGCTCCAGTGTAGGGATGACCTGGGGACCGAATCCGGGCTCAGACACTTAGCACCACACCCAGAAATAACTGGCCGTGTAACCTTGAGCAAGTTACTTAACCCCGATTGCTTTAAAAAAAGAGAGAGAGAGGAGAAAGGGAAGGAATTAGGAGAGAAAAGGGGGAAGGAGGAAGGGAGAAGGAGGAAGGGGAGCAGAGGAAGAAATAGGAGATGAAGAGGAGGAGGAAGGCAGAAAAGGAACAGTTGGCAGCCAGCTGAGCCACCCTCCCCCTCACCCAAGGGAGACCCCAGAGGGGCCAGGAATGCCCATGTGTGAGTGGTGATCAGGGCTTGCTTGGCCCCTGGCACTGCCATACGACAATAGATAACATCCTAATGAAGCCATACTTGTAATCAAATAGCCCAGTCAGATTCTCCAGAGGAAGGAGGGCCAGAAGACAGGAAGGAAGGGTCATCAGACCTACCTCAAGCACTTGCTGGAGACTCGGCTGGCCGTCCACCATGGCTTGGATGATCCCAGTCAGCTGGAAGGAGAGAAAACAGCACAATGAACCCAACAGCAGGTACTACACCCACCACAGGAACACAGGGCCTCTAAGAAGGGGTGCCTTCCCTCCTCAAGCACCTGCTGGGGCTCCCCATTGCCTAGCATATACAATCAAAACTCCAGCTGATGTCTGAGGTTCTCCCACCCACAATCTAGCAGCAGTCCCCTTTGAGGCAGCAAGAACCTTAGCTGTCTTCTGATTCCTGTTCTGCCCCCTCCTGCTCTACCCATCGCCTTTTGTCCTTCAAAGCCTTAGTCAACTGCCACCTCCTCCAGGAAGCCTCTCCTAGCTAGAGTGCTCCCACCTGCTCACGTCTCTGGAACTCACTCACTTTGCCCCTGAGCCAATTACACTCGTAAACATCCTATCATGAGACTATAAACTCGTTTGGGGTAAAGAGCCTGTGGTTTTCTACCTTTGTACCCATCTACTCTTGCACAGGAGGCCCCTGACCAGGAAAGCAAACCCTGCTCCTGATGGCCAATGCTCTCAGCCCAAACCCCAGAACAAGTCCTGCCATGGTCCTTCTGCCCCATATGGAAGCTGGCTCCAAGCACACAGCCCTGCCTGCAGAGGGGACTGAGCACTGGTGACCACCACAAGAGGGTGATGGCTGCCTTCTGCTCCCCTGGGCAACGGGGCATCTGCACACTGGAAGTGCCCGTGCTAGGTGTCTGAGAGCACGCATGTGCAGTGTGTGCAGGCCTGCCTATACCCGCATGGCGGTGCCCACTCCACCTTCTTTTTAAAAGTTATTATGACATACTTTGTTTTCATATTCTATTGATTTCTAAATACAATCCATCCTCAGCTTCTGCCCAAGAAGCCATTCTTATAACAAGGAGGAAAAAAAAAGTTTAGCAAGAAGCAGTTAGCATTTTCAACACAGTTCACTGGGACATATAATTCTCCGCACCCACATCCCACCTCTATAAGGAGGGAGGCGCATCTTCTCATCTATTTGCTAAGGCCATTCCCAAAACTACTCTGGGCTCTAGATAACTGGAATACCAGCCCCAGTGGGCTGGAAGTTTCTTCTTTCTACAAATCAATGGAGGTTGACCTGCTCCCTTACCCACCCCCTCGGTCTCGTGCCTGCACACTCCCAGGAACTGACCCACAGAAAGCCAAGGCCTAGAAGGCAAGAGGAAGCAGGGGCTCCACAGGCAGCAAAAAGGAAGACTTCTAGATGGGGAAACTGAGGCAAGGAGGTGGAACAGCCATATAAGGCAGAGGAAAATGAGGAGCCCTAGCTCATGCTCCACATTGCAGTCCTGTAGTCCTGCCTCAGCAATCACCCTCCACGGGCCTGCTCTGATCAACTCAGGTCAGGCTCAGAGCCACAGCCCCCACAATGTCACCCAGAAGGGGCGTGAGCCAGGCAGCAGGACAGAGAAGTCAAGAGCAAACACCAATTAGGCTCTAGTTTCAAGTAAAGAGCGGCAAACACCTGCCTGGGAGGGCAGAACAGGCTGGCTTTAAGGAGATGTTCTGGCAATGGTGGCGGCAGCTGCCACCAATGTCGCTGCAGTCCTCCAGGTGGGTGCCCAGAGTTCATCAAGTCATTATCAGGGGGGATGGAGGTGGAGGACCAGGGCCACTCCATTTTATACTCTGGAAACTGTTTTTATATTAATCTGTATTTTAATTGGGTAACAGCAGCTGCCTACAGACTTCCCATGGTCGAACAGGAAAATAAATTAAAAAGATTAACGACACCGTTCCTTTACTCCATTTCAGCGGCAGCGGTCCCTGCCTGTTCCCACTTCACAGAGAAAGTCCCCTCTGCACCCTTTCCCTGCCTGGGAAGCCCAAGGCAGGGGCAAGGCCGGAGGACCTCAGGAGAGCTGCAGGAAGGGAGCAGAGGCCATGCGAGGTTTCCTTGCCCAGGGAGCTGGACATGAGCAGCAGCCAGAGCCCCATGCCCACAGGCCACACCAGAGTCGGATTAGCTCAGCCTCTCCTCTGGAACTCCCAGAGCTCCTCTAACAGCCACCATCACAGCCTCCATTTCCCAAATGCCACACTTGGGTCAATATGCTAGTCCTGTCCTTTTGTATTGCACACCCCCCCCCCCAATTACTTGGTATTTCCTGCATCTGTATTTTGACTCTTCTTGTCTGTAAGTAAGAATATCAGCTCCCTGGGGGCAAGGCCTATTCCTCTGTGTCCCTGTTTCCCCAGCACTGGGCCTGACACAGAGAAGGAAGTGCCTGACAGAGGACAGCTGGGTGATAGTGGGCATGCCACCCAGATGGTCAATGGCTGGGGACCCACAGGACCATAAGACCAATGACTCCCCCAACCTATCACCCCTCCCACAGCTCGATGACCAGTCTGGGTTAGAGCCAGTCTCTGAGGCTTCCTCCTTCCTGACTCCACAGGTCAGTCAGGGAACATGGATCAAGATCCTACTATGTGCTGGGCACTGTGCCAAGTGCTGGAGATACAAAGAAAGGCAGGAGACAAGCCCTGCCCTCAAGAAGCTCCCGACCTAATGGGGGAGACAACACAAAGACAAGGCGCATACAGCACACAGAAAAAAATGGAGTAATCCACAGAGGGAAGGCAGACCAGGGAGTGTCCCGGTGTCCTGTAAGGCAGATGGGGAAGCCCAGATGAGGGCAGACAGTGAAAACACCCAGAGCTGGGAGGTGGAGGCCAGAGTCCCTAGCCCACAGCCCATGTGAGGTAGAGAAGGTGTAAGGAGACTAGAAAGACGTGGGGGGGACAGCTCACAAAGGGCTGTGAGAACACAACAGGGGGTCTGTTGTACCCCTGGGAGTGCCGGGGAGCCACAGGAGCTGATTACGTAGAGATGACATCCCTCCTGGCTCAGGTGGCCAGCAGGGCAGGTGCTGGAGACTTCCCTAGAGAAGGGACCCTGGGTCTGAGCAACAGCCCCCACCAGGGAAGGGGAGCAGCTGGCCCCAATCATGCAGGAATTCTCAGCATCAGAACAAATGGACCTGACTGCCTATCATCCATTCTCCCACAAGAGCCTCATCATAGCCCTAAGCTATGGTGGTCAGGTGGAATCACCCCATGATCCAGATAAAGAAAGGGAAGCCCAGGGGGTGAAGGGCAGCAGGAAGGCCCAGGAGGCACCCTGTTGAGAAGGGGCTGGGAGGACAAGGCTGGCCACCTTGGGAGAACCTCTGGTTTCTGCAGATCCATGGTGGGAGTGACAAGCTGGGCCCAAGAGGAAAACGTCTTGGTCCCAGGTGAGAAGCACAGCTTCCTCTGGCCCAACCAAAGCTCAGGTGGAGAGTTGCTCAGAGGAGGGAGGAGGAGTGGGAGAGGCCACAGCAGGCCCTTCACAGCCAGCCCCGAGTGCAGTGAGGAAGGTGGCCCCTCTGCTCTGATGCTCCAGGGCAGAACAGATGCCCACCTGCTGGCAAGGCGGTGTCTGAGGAAGGTGGGAGAAGGGGCCCCATGGCTTCCCCGAACATTCCCAGGTCAGGACCTGCTCTCCTTAACAGAGGGCAAAAAGATCCTGCCTGAGCCACTCAGGAGCTGGGTTAGGGGCCAGTGTCCTCACCTGTAAAATGGGGGTAACTGGATGTCTAGTAGCTGATCCCAATGGGACTGCACCTGTCAAGTGCTCCACACGGTCATTTACTATTATTACTGTTACTGTGAGGAGCCAGAACTATTCAAATTACTAGGAATTTCTCGAGCGCTGTAAAGTTTGCCAATCACTTTGCCAAGATCTCATTTTGTCCTCACAACAACCCTGGCAGAGAGATGCTATTACTGCCCCCATTCCACAGAAGAGAAAGTCAGGGGGAAAGAAGCTGGCCCAGGGCCACATAGCTAGAAAGTACCTGAGGCTGAACTGGAACTCAGGCCTTTCCAGTGCCAGGTCCCCTAGCTGTGGGGAGGTCCTGCTTCTGGCCTTGCCTTATGTCACTCTCTCTGCCGCTGGGCCTGTGCCCCCTTGTTTGGAATGATGGACACCAGAGCTGAGACACAGGCTCCAGGTTCAGCCACCTCACAGCAAACCTGCCTGCTGAGCCTCCTGGGGCCGTGGCGGGTGCTGCCGAGGGCCCCCGCAGGGCCTGCAGCAGAGCCTCAGTCCTGAGGCCCCAGGACCGGGAGGACAGGGAGTGGCCTGTGGCCGCCAGGGCCCGGACTCGCTGCCAGTGTCACGTCAGCATCCTGGGCTTTCTCCTTGCAGAGTCTATCTCTGGCACCATCATATTCCACCAGCAACAGGGAGACAGTTTGCTGATTATATAAGTACTCGTCTCAGGCGTACAATCTGACAATCAGGCCTGCTCTTTCTTCCCAGACAAAGAGAGCAATAAATCTCCCTTCCTAAGTACAGGTGTGAGACAAAACCCTTTACTGGCATTTAACAGAATGGACAGGGACACACACACAGACACACACACACACACACACACACACACACACACAGAGTGTCTGGGGGAAGAGGAGAGAGAATGGGCAGAAGGCCCCAAGAGGAAGGAGCCCATCCATCTGATCTCTATCCAAGCCACATCCTGGGCCTGGAGCACAGGCTGACGACAGAGCCTTGGGAAAAGACCTCTTCATTCACCAAACTCAGGGCTACTGCTCCCAGGAAGGAAGAAGGGAGGCTTGAAAGGAGGGGTTAGGCCTCAGTCCACCTCCCCAAGGGTTCCACACACAAGCGTTCCTTGCCCATGTTTCAAATCTCCTGGCACATGTGCTGACGGGGCACAAAGTAGACCAGGGAGCTGGGAAGGAGAGAAGGAAAGTCCTAATGTTGGGAGAAACCTAAGGAGACCAGGGTTCCCCTGGCAGTCCCAGATCCCAGCAGCACTGACAACATGGCCTAAGTGCACACCACTGTTCTCTCTCTCCCTCCCTCTTTCTCTCCCATACTCCTCTCTCCCCCTCTTTCTCCCCTCTTTCTCCTCTTTCACACACACACACACACACACACACACACACAGCAGTCCTATGCCATCATGCACTACATGCCTTCCTGTGGCTGAGCTCAACTCAGGGTGTCAGGCCCTTCCTGGAAGCCCAGCCTGCTCTACTCAGGGCCCAGAAAAGAAAGTGCCACGGCGGGGGGGGGGGGGATGAGGGACCTGGAAAAGGAGGGAGATGAGAAAATGACAGCCAAGAAAGGCCTCAGGGAAGCCCATGAGTGCTCATAAGTGACCTCACTTGCTGACTCAGTGTTCTCTTCTGTCTAGATGACATCTAGGGGACCCCTTAAAAACTTTCTGGAAAGACCTCACATTTTCCAGGGGACCCTATGCCAGGGTCTCACTGGACCATCCCCAAATCCCTCCCCTCCCCACAAGCTCCCACACACTGTCCAGCAGAGTCCAGGGCAGAGCTGGCCCTGGGGCTGTTGCCCGCTTCTCCCCAGCTGGCTCCCCAGAGCTCTGGCTCTGCTACCTTGAGGACAGAGCACCAAGGAGAGGCCAGGCTGAACAAGGGAGAGTCCTGGGGCCGAATCACTGTGTGATTGGCTGGTCTGATGAGGACCTGCTGAGAAGGCTGATGGCTGAGATGAGCGGGGGAGACAGTGGCTACTGCGGGGGAGGGGGACAAGGGAAGGAAAGGGAGAGAGAAGAGGAAGGGGAGGGGAGGACAACAAAGTAGAAGACAAGGGAGGGGGGAGGGGAGGAAGGAAGAAGCACCTACCCCCCAGGAGTGCTGGAAAGGCTCAACTGCGATAGTCTGTAAAGCGCTTGGCTTTGCCCAGTCTTGGCACACAATAGGCACCACGTAAAGGCTAGCTGCAGGGGGAAAGGAGCCAGGGCAGGGAGGGCCAGCCCAGGACAGCAGGGGCACCTGGTTGAGCAGTCTCCCTCAGCTCTCCAGCCCCGAGAGGAGGCGACGGAGGGGCCTCAGCATCTCTGCTCGTGCCTGGCCGCCTTCTACATAGCAGGAATGTCATTTTCTGGTTGGTTAGGCTCTGTTTGCGCCCTGTCTCTTTCATTTATATGGATGTGGGAGAAGGTGACTGTCCAAAAGAGGACAATTTTTCTTAGTGACATTAGTGGGGAGGCAATATTAGAGATTCTCGGGGAGACAAAGCTCCAGGAAGCCCAGCGTCTCCCACTCTTGCTGGGAAAACGGCAGTTTGTTTCTAGCATCCCTGGGCCGCTTGGCCCTGCAGCCAAGAATTTCTAAGGCTCACTCACTCCTCATAGACCTGCTGATGGAGAGAAGCTGGCCAGCCATACGGGGAGGAGGGCAAGTGCTCCCCCCTCCAGCTCAGGCTGCTCCAGCCCTGCATGGGGTGGAGGGCACAGCACCTCCCCACTCCAGGCCAGGCTGCTCCAGTCCTGCACAGGGCTGCCCTCAGGAAGCTCAGGATCCATGAAGCCCCTGCAAGATGCCCTTGAAAGGTTGCCAAGGGTGGAAGTCCCTAAGAGAAAGGGGGCCAGAAAACTGTGAAGGTGGCATTCCCCACCTCCTCCATGCTCACTACCCAGTCTCAGCCTCTGGCCTTGCAAGCCTGCCTGGGGACTCTGGTTCTCAACAAAGCCTCACTCTAGGCCCTCATCCTGCCTTCATCTGTAGCATATGAGAGTGTCCCAGGCCCAAAGCTCCCTCCTCCCCAAAACCCTCCCAGGACCACACTCTTTACCTCTGTACAGAAAGGTGTCAGCTGAGGATGGACGGCCGGCTGCACGTACATGTGAAACGTGGACTCAATTTCCATCGTCTGACCATTTAGCTTCAGAATAGGGAATTCAATGATTTCCTACACAGAGGGAAAGAGGGAAGGGGAGAGAGAAAAAAAAGACAGACAGAGACAGACAGTGAGCGCAAGAGAACAAGAGGGAGGAAGACAGAAGAGAAGGGAGAGTGAGAAGGGAGGAAGAGAAATAGGAGAAAGGAGAGAAAGAGACAACACAGAGAAGAGAGAGAGTTTTTAGAATAATCAGTTTCAAGTCAACAAACATTGATTAAGCAATTAATACATGAAATGGAGGCCAGGCCTTGGAGTCAAGTGGGCCTTGGCTCTGGGTCTGCCTCTGACTCCTACTGACTGTGTGATGGTGGGCAAGTCCCTCACCCCTTCCGTGCCTCAGGCCCAGGGACACACTATCTCCTCCCTGCAAATTCCCTAGAGAGTGAAATCACAGATCTGCACCAAAAAGAAAATGTATCCAGCACTAGGGACATCACGACCAAATGGAGAAGTCCCTGCCCTCCAGCAGCTTTCCTTCCATGTAAGCAGTGAAGAACAGATGAGCTAAGGAGGGGCTGAGGAAAGGTTTCAGGCAGGAGGCGCTGAGCTGAATGGGAGCTTCTGACAGACGTTCCAGGCAGGAGAGATTGTTCACCAAAGGCCTGGGGGCAGGAGATGGGATGCTGAGTCTAGTGCACTGTGGGGAGGCTGGAATATATGTGAAATACTGAAGCAAGTCTGGAAAAGCAGGCTGTCTCCAGAACGTCAGGCTGAGTTTAGATTTCATCCCAGACCCCAAAGAGCCCTACTGACACTCCTTAACCTGGGGGGCAGCACAGGCACACTTGGGCTTCAGAAGACACCCTCTGGCATCTGAGTGGAGGCCGGGAGACTTGGGTGGAATTACCAGACCAGCAGGGATGAGGGCCTATACCAAGGTAGTGGCTAAGAGAGCAGAGAGAACTCCACCAACTGGAAATGCTCCCTCTCCTCCTTCCTTCCCTTCTTTCCCACCTTGACTCTCCCTTTTCCTCATCATGCACTCCCTAGAAGCCAGTTCCTGTTCTGAGTCTGGAGCATAAGACACCTGAAATGGGCAGAACCCCCAAGCACTAGCAGGCTCCCCTCTTCCCAGGCCAGGCCTGGCTCCACCACTCTCACTAACTCAGAGACTGGGTGAGCAAACACATCATGTCACCTCTCTGGGCTTCAATTTCCTTATGAAGAGTCAATCAACAAGCATTTATTAAGCACTTACTGTGTACTACCAAGCGCCATGCTAAGTACTAAAGACAGAAAAAATGAGCAAAACCCATCCCTGTCCTCGAGGAGCTTACATTCTAGCCGTGGAGAGAACGTGCACATCCAAGCTACAGACACACTGAACAAAAGGGAATCTTAGCAGGGAGAGCACAGGTGCCTGGGAGCCCAGAAAAGGGCTCTAGCTGAAGGGGGTGCTTGAGCCGAGCCTCCAAGGAAGTTGGGGGTCCCAAGAGGTAACAACAGGGCAGAAAAGCATGGCAGGCCCAAGAAGGGCCGACCTGTGCCCAGACACACAGAAGGGAGACGAGGGGGCGGGCTGCCTGCCCGGGAGGAGGGTCAGTGCCCCAACAACAAAGAAGGAAGTGGCGGGGGGAGGGAGCGTCTCAGGTTCTGGAAATGCCAAGTTTGAGATGCTTATGGGACATCGACGTCTAGCTCGACGTGTCCCAGAGATGGCTGGTGACCCAGACTGGAGCTCAGCAGAGAGACAAAGGCTGGGCATAAAGACCTGGGGACCCTCTGCACAGGGGTGAGGATGGATCACCAGCACAACAGCTCAAAACAGGGCTTCTGAAGCTCTTCTGTGTCACAGACCCCCCACCCCACTCGGGCTGCTGACCCTGGCAAACCCCACCAAATATACAAAGAAAACCAACTGTAATGAAACGCAATTGTCACAATATTTTAAAAACAAATTCAAAGGCCTCAGGTTACGTACAGAGGAAGAGGAGGACACAGGAGAGAACCTCAGGGATACCCACAGTGAGTGAGTGTGAGCCAGCAAAGGAGGGAAGGAGGGAAGGAGGGAGGGGACAGAGGGAGGGAGGAGCACTTATATGGCACCTATAATGTACCAGGCATTGTGCTAAGCGCTTAAGAATTATCACATCTGAATTATTATTATTTTTTGGAGAGGGGAAGGTAGGACAGTTGGGGTTAAATGACTTGCCCAAGGTTACATGGCTAGTTTTTGTGTTAAGTGTCTGAGGCTGGATTTGAACTCAGGTCCTCCTGACTCCAGGGCTGGTGCTCTATTCACTGTGCCACCTCACCGTCCCTTATCCCCATTATTATTAATGTGGATATTATTAGCTACAATTATCCCTATTTTACTATTGAACTGACTGAGGCAGACAGAAGTTGAGGGACTTGCCCAGGATCACACAGCTAGTAAGGGTCGGAGGCCAGATTGGAACTCTGGTCTTCCTGACTCCCAGGAGCAGTGCTCTACACCAGCGCTGCCTCCTGAGTGGTCAGACAGGCAGACAGTGAACCAGGAGAGAGCAGTGTCACAATAACCAAGAGAGGGTGACCAATAGCGTCAGAGGCCGAGAAGGTTCAGGAGTGAGAGAAGACCGTTAGATTTCGCCATGAAGAGAACACTGTTAATTTTGGAGAGAATGGTTCCTGCTGAACGACAGACTCAGAGCCGAACTGCGGGGGGGATCAGAAGAGAGCAAGAGGTGAGATGCGCAGACACATCATTCTCACAGAACTTAGCTGAAAAAATGGGATCCACAGGATGACAGTGAACATGGAGGGAAGGATCATGGGAGGGAAGACATGGACACAGGTGTAGGCAGTCAGGAAGCAGCTGGAGACAGGGAGAGAGTGGGATGGTGGAGGGGCTGACCCGCCAGAGGAGATGGGAGGGAATGGGAACAAGTGCCCAGTCATGCTGTGGAGGAGAGGCAGGAGGGCAATGCCCCAGAGAGCTCCTGGGGGGAGGCGGGAGGCTCCATTTCCTCATTCGTCTTGGGGGGGGGGGGGCTTTACACGTGGCTTTGCTCACAGGGCGACTATGAGAATCAATGACAGTGTGAGTACTAAGTGCCCTGTGAACCTTCCAACAGTCTCTAGAAGCCTCAGGACAGACCCAATGCTCCCACAACATGAGCTAAGATGGCTGTCTGCCCATGGGTCTGCCAGGCGCCCCCCAGAGCCTGCCCTGCCCACACACTCTCCTCAATCGCACAGCCCTATCTAATTGATGTTAACATTAATTTTAAAGGTGTGCAAAGGGGGCGGCTCCTCCTGCCCCCCCATATCCCAGACCCACTGCCCTGTTTGGGGGGAGGGAACGCTAAGAACACCTCTTCCCATGCCCAAATGCCAGCCTCCACCTGCCAGCCTGCCCGTGTGTCTCTGCTGGCAGCAGGCAGGGGAACCAGAAAGCGGCGATTCATCAGCAGGACCGCCAAGGATACAAATGACCCGCCATCAGAAATGGGCACCGATCTGTTCATAGAAAGTTCACACCATGCCAGGGAGATGGGCTCCTTAATTATTTCTTTAAAAAAATAAAAGTCTGAAGCCAAAAAGGAGAAAGAAGAGACTGGATAAAACCCACTAAGCGCCACCTCCCCCTGCCGCGGCACGCCCCCCCCCCCAGCCCGGGAACTTAATGGAGGAGGAGGAGGAGCAGGAGGGACAATTTGTTTGGTGTCTCCAAGATTAATTTGTCTCCGTTATTTAATAGAGATGCACAGCGCCGAGGTTCTGGCGTGCAAATGAGCCAGTGGAGTGATGGCTCCTGGAGCTGCCTGCCTCCCCAACGCTCCGGGAGAAGGGAAGTGCCAAAGTGGGGTGGGGGCGGGAGGGAGGGGTGAGCGGGGGAGGGGAGAGGATAAAAAAATTATTGCTTTTTAATATTCAAAAACAGTTTGCGAAATTTAATCAAAACAGAGGAAAAGCTAACATTTTTACCACTTTGACATTTTTATTAGCGCTTTCATAAATTTTTAAAACATGAATGGAATTAGTTTACAACAAAAAAAAACTGCCCTGAAAACATCTGGAAGAGACAAATAGGAAATAATAAAAAAATAAATAAAAGCAAACTCCTCTGAGTGAAATTAGCATGTGGAAAAGGCAGTCACTGCAGAGGGGATGGCACGGCCCTGGGCCTGGAGGGGTGGCCCAGCAGCCATGACAGCTATCAGAGCTTTCTCAGTGCCCCCTCCCTGGGTCACTGCCCCCCCACCACAACCACACACACCAGCCCCAGCCCAGCAAAGGCTCTGCCTAAGGTCCTGTCAGCGCCACACTGGGTGGGTAACGCATCTCTTTCCAACCCAACCTCTAATGGCTAGGCCTGGGCTGAAGACAGCTCCAGTCACTGACCAAAGGCAGAGGCTCAGAGAGAGAGAGAGAACTTTGCAGTTGAGGAGGATGCTGGCAGTAGGGGGAGTGGGGGGTGGGGGGGGTTCTCCCAGTGGAGGTAACAGACAATGCCCAAGGAGAGGCCTGGGCCCACCTGCTTTTCCAACAAAGCAAAAATCCAGCTAAATTGCAGGGGCTGGCTCTCTCCAAGATACCTGGCCCAGGAGCCGCCCCCCCCCCCCCTCGCCAGGGGCTGGCCTGTCTCTGCACCCTGCCCCCTCCACACCAGAGAGCATCTCTCTCCCGCCTGTCTGAGAGGGCTTGTTACCCTCTAAGGTATCTAAGACAACTCTTCACTAACCATGTTAGCTGGAGCCACAATGAAATTTAACCTGTGACACAACAGTACTTTTCATTTAAACTTTCATTTGGAGGGAAGCAGTGTTTGGAGACCCGCAGTTTGTCCTGCTAATAAAGACAAGTGTTGGGACCTTTCAGGGTGCCATTCATCTTTGGCCTTTATTAAATTCAATTTTCTTAAGCCCATGATACATTATGAAATTAGGAGTTGACATTCCTCTGGAAACAAAAATATCTATCAAACATAAATAAAAGGGAAAAACCCGCTATTACCAAGAATTTATGGTTTAAAGTTGATCTCTTTCCACTTTCGTACAAGCACATGGCTCGTTTTAGAGATCCAGAACGCTATTACAGATCGAGAATTTCATTAGTATTTCTTATGAAATGCTAAGCACTTTAGCTCCCAGGCTCCCCATCACAGCTATTGTCATTGCCTCCCCTGGGCCAAAGGGAACAGCTGCTGTCCACCACCCCTGCGTACCAGCCCAGAGTCTTCTCTCCCTCTGTCCCAGGAAGACCTGGTCAAACCCTAAAGGGAAGGAGCAGAGAGAGAAAGAAATAACCCAGCAAAACACAGTGTTCCAGAAGCCTCCTGGGCCCCTGCATCCCCAAAGAGAAAGGGGGCTGTCAGAGCCCCTCTGTCATGGTTAGGCAGCTCAGAGTCTAGGTGGGGGTGAAGGCTCCAGCATAGGTAACACACAAGAGAACATGCCTAGTGAGGTCTGCAAGCCCAACTGAGAGGGAGAGGAAGGACACACGGTGAGCAGCTGCAGGGAGCCAGGGAAGATTGGAGATGTATCTCCAATACAGAGCTGTCGATCTTGACAAGAGCACAGAGTATGTGAAAAAAAAGTATTAGCAGATAAACGTGGAAAAGAAGGATGCCAGATCACACAGGGCCTTGAAGGCCACACAAAGGAGTGTGAACTTTATCAAGGGGAAACAGGGAGCCACTGAAGGTTTTTGAGCCCAAGAATGCTGCAGCTACACCTGTGCATCAGGAAGAGGATTCTGGGACCTGGGTCAAGGATGGATGAGAAAGGGAGAGGCGAGAGGCTAGAGGTGGCCCCAAGCCTGGCACAGGACAGGTGTGGACTCAGCTCAGTAATTAAGCCCAGGCAGGTGGGCTAACCGGATAGACTAGGATGGTGGTAGAGAAGACAGATGGAGGGTGGGGGTGGGGACAAAAGAGAGACAGATCCCAATTCCTCCAAGCTTACACTCCTCTTCTCAGACCAATGTTCTTCAGACAAGCTGCCTGGGCCACCATGGTGTAACAAGACCCACAGAGAACGCACAACTCCAGGCACACAGGGGACCCAAAGACAGTGGGGGGTGCGTTTATTAAATACTCACCATATGCCAGGCACTAGGGATAAAAATCCAAGCAAGTCAATCCCTGCCCTCAGGATGCTTATGTTTGAATAGGTGGTAACACACAAAGGGCATGTGGCCCAGGGTGGAGATGGACAGGGTAAAAGCTCCCCACCTGGGGCCCAGTGCTGGGGGGAGGACGAAGGGAGAGATGAGAATGGCGGCTGAGTGCAGGTAGGAGGGGGTGGTGATGGGAAGGAACCAAAAGTTTCCACATCAAGCTTCCATTGTACTGCTTATGGGAGACCCCAGAATGGAAGTAAGAGGGGGTATCCAAGACCTGGCACCAATAAAGATTGCCCAGGAGCCTGACAAGCCTCCAGGGGCCATCAAAGCGGGCCATGCAAACAGTGGCCAGCAAATTCCCACAGGCTCCGGAGATACTTAGTAAACACTTATTGACCGAAGAGCACAGAATCCAAGACTATCTGAGGAGGGGGGACTTGGGAAGACCATAGGACTTGTGGTCAAAGGGGTCCAGCTTTTGAGTCTTGGCTTTGCTATCTTCCATCGGACCTTGTATTTAAAAGGCAGGCTGGGGGAGGGGGGTGGGTGGGTTACATGATCTCCAAGGGCCTTTCTGGCACTGAATCCAGTGTTCCTGAAACAGCCAGAGATGCCTCTTTTCCAAAAATGCCAGGTAGACCAGGTCCTCTCCTGACCAGACAGAGTGCCCTCATCCCAGAGGGAACAGGCTGCCTGGTCAGCAGACCTCTCTGCTGTGGGCTCAGAACTGAATTTCTTAAAAACAGCATTTGTTACACAAATCAATCACCCCAACATTCCCCCAAACACCTCAAACTGATGTGAACGGCCAGGCCCAGGCTGCAGGAGGCACAGCTTTCTGTCTACTCCTGAGCAGGTCCAGAATCCACATCAATGGCAGCACCTCCCCAGCTTTTCCCATTCTGAACATCCCCCAGACTGCCACCCTCCGATGTCTGCTTTTCCCTGCTAACCCCAATGCCAGCAGCCATTCCCAATCATTTTTAGGTGAATCTTCCTAAGGCAAGGAGCTGGCCTGCTCCTTCCCTGACTTGCCACTCCAACATCTACCTCCTTACGTTAGCTCAAGCTCCCCCCAGTGTCCAGGAGGCCCTCCCCCTCTACCCTCCACCTACAGCCTAGTATGGCAGGTTAGAGCACTGGGCTGAATCATACAGGGTGAAGTTTAAGGGGGTGAGTAAAATGTCTTCCTCTCAGGATGCAGATATCAACTTCACAGGGACAAAATGGGGGAGGCAACAGTTTGTTGGAAATGAGCTGGGGGGGGAGGGTTGGTGTAAGATTAATATAAGTCAACATTGTGGCAGACAGGAATATCTCAAAGATTATGGAAAACAGGGCAGGGACCACATGGCTAGAGAAGGGAAATATTCCTGATTTTCAAGAAAAGAAGAGAACAGTCCACAAACACTTGGATTTGCAGCATTCAACTTGGATTCCTGGGAAAGTTCATTGATGAGATGGTTGGGAAAGGGAAGAAAAGGAAGAGAGGACTACAAGGAGCCAGTCTGGTGTCCACAAGGACAGGTCTGGCCAAACCAAGCCCACGTCCATTGTGACTGAGTTGTTAACATGGCAGATCATAGGGGCGGCCAGGCAGCACAGCGAGTAAGAGCACCAGCTCCAGTGTTGGGATGACCTGGAGATCGAATCCCAGGCTCAGACACTCAGCACCACACCCAGAAATAACTGGCTGTGTAACCTTGAGCAAATTACTTAACCCCAATTGCTAAGGGGCGGCCAGGTAGCACAGCCAGTAAGAGCACCGGCTCCAGTGTTGGGATGACCTGAAGATCGAATCCTGGGCTCAGACACTCAGCACCACACCCAGAAATAACTGGCTGTGTAACCTTGAGCAAGTTACTTAACCCCGATTGCTTAAAAAAAAAAAACACACGGTAGATCAGAGGACACTGGGGAAACGGCTCAGCTGAACGTTTACCAAGCGTTTGGTAACTATCTCAGGCTGTTCTTGTGGAGAAGATGGAGATGTAAACTAGTAATGACACAATGCAGTGTATTCAGAACCGACTAAATGGCCAGACACTAATAAAATGGGCATTGCCACATATGTAGGAGAGCAGAAAAAGGGGACTGTACACAAAATTGCAGGTCCCTATTATGTACAGTTTGCTTTTCTTTTGAAGCATACAATTAGTCCAGCCCAGCCTGCTTGTCTGAGCTTCTGTCTGACCTTCCTTCCATCTTCTTCTCTGCATTTAGAAGGAAAAAAAGATGCCTCAATGACCCTCTTCTTGTTGCTACCTTCTCTCTATCCCCTTTCATCTGTTCATCCAGCCCCTTTTGGAAAAAAAGAAAAGAAAACAAAGTCCTCGTAACAAAAATGCAGAGTCAAGCAAAATTAACTCCCACTTTGGCCATACCTGAAAATGTCTGTTGGATTCTGCATCTTGAGTCTATGGCCCTCCGTCAGGAGGTTGCGACAGTGTTCTGAAGTCACAGCTGATCACTGCTCTCAAGTCTCAGGGAGTAGTTTTTAATGGCTCAATGTCAGTGGGGTAGGAGGTCTCCAGGGGGGTGCCCCAGGGATTGGTGCTTGGGCCTGGGCTATTTACTTAACATTTCATCCATGACAAGGATACAGGCAGAGCTGGCACACAACCAAATCTACAGAGGGCACAACACCGGTAGGGAGGGGGAGAGTCAGGAGCCCAAAGGATCTGAACAGGTTAGAACATCAGGCCAGAACTAAGAAGATGATGTTAAATAGGAAGAGATGGGAAGCTTCCCACGTGATCTGGACTTCATGGACTTCCACACCACAGTAGCTGGGTATGTGTGGCGGGGAATACACACAAGCATGCATGTTTTCTACCTGCCCTTGTCCAGTTCTAATGGAAGGGAGGCTCGCCATGTTTGTACCCACAATGATTGGGTGAGAGAGTACATTTCCTTCCCTTCCTCCTACTGCCGCTGCCCTAAAGCCCAGCATATTCTCATTTCTTGCTTCTCCTAAGATCACCAAAACCAAAGAGAGCCACCTCAGGCCCTCTGTCTTATTTAACTCTCTGTGGCCCCTGAAGACATCAAGGGTCTGAGAGCACTCGTGTTTCTTCTCCTACTAGAATGTAGACAAATGATCAGTCGATCAGTCACACAATTCCAAACGATGAAATGGATTTGCTGTTACTTGACTCCTGTGCCTCCTTTTCAGAGGGTCTACTCCATCTGGCCTTGTCATCAAGCTTGGAAATCCTCTTCTGCACCAATGGGCCATTTTGTCCCCTGCAGGGTTACGCTCAATTCCGCAGGATGGGTTATTTCCGGTTGTAAGTCTTTCTCCTTTGCCTTTCAGAAGAGAAAACTCTAAGCTCTTTCCTTTACATCAGCAGCTGCCAAATCTCTTGTGATCCAGATTGTGGCTCCTTGGGTACCTGAGTTCTTCCTGTCTAGTTGCTGGCAATCTTTCCTCTTTGACCTGGAAGTTCTGGGTTTTGACCATAATGTTCCTGGGAGCTTTCATGTGGAGGCTTCTTTCAGAAGGGTTGGTAATGGAGTCTTTCTCATTCTACTTTGTCTGCTGTTCTAAGAGATCTGGGAAATTTTCGTTTTTGATTTCCTGAAATATAACCAGCCTTTGGGGAAGGGGGTATAATCTTCATAAACTTTTCCATCCAGAACAGGGTGATACAAAATGTCTGTTGCAAGTCTGCAGAAACTATAAGGAAAGACAAGCAAGAGGAGACAGAAGGCCAGGCGTGTAAGCCATGTGGACCCAGAACAGGAGACAGGAACAGAACACTTATAAGCACTCCCGCAGCGGGCCAGGGCAGGCCCCAAGCAGCACGCAGCCCACGCCTGCTCCCACAAGGCCCAGGAGCCCGACATTCTCTCTCCTAGAGACCTGTTTTCTAGGTCAATTGCTTTTGATAGCATGTACCTTATGCTTTCTTCTGGTTTTTCAATCTTTTCATTTTCTAAAAAAAGTTTCTTGTCTCCTAAAGCTGCTGCTTTCTAGCTGGCCTAGTCTAATTTCCAGGGAGTTCAGTGCTTGGGTACGGTTTTATCACTATCAGCTTTAAGCTTCTCCTTCTCCCTGTCCTCCCTTTCTCCTGCCTTGCTGTTCCCTTTAACACTCCATTTTTTGCCGCTTGTCTCATTTCCTCCAGGTACTCAGGCACCTGGTGGCCAGGATTCTCTTTTTCTATCTGGACTTCTGATGGAGGAACTCTCTTTTTCTAGGCTCTCTCCTGGGATTCTCTCAGTCCACAATAGTTCTTTTCTGTGTTAGGAATTTTCTTCTGTTTATTTATTTCTCCTGCCCCAATTTTTGACTGGGGGCTTTGTGTTTGGGTCAGACTTGGCTCTCTTTTGTATCTTAGATGGTGTAGGCACATCCTGCTTGGTCTTTCGTCTTAGCAATGGCCAAAGCCTTGTACTCTGCAGTAATCTCTAAGTTTTGGCTCACTCTTCTGGTAGTTTAACTGGAGTTTTGGTCTTGGCTACTTCTATTTCCTTCCCATTGCACAATCCTGAAACCAGATCCATCCCTTCCTGTGACCCTGACAGGTCCCAACCAGATGTTACTGTGCGCTCTGGTGGCAGGCATCCTGAAAGAATCCAGGTGCTACCCTGGCCCTGTGATGCTTGCCGTGGCTCAGCTGGGGCTTGAATGGGGCTCCTTCTGGCCCTGTCTCCTCCAGTGGCACAAGGAGATCCACCTGAGCCCTCCTGCCTTGGGTCCTGAGTCCAGTACCTGGGCAGGCCTCTGAATCACAGGCTTTGTGTCGTTTACAGGTGCTTCTCCTTGTTTTCTTCATCACTGTCCTTCAGGTTTACTTTCAGATATTTGCTGGTGTATCTTTGCAGAATTAAGGCTCCTCTAGGTGCTAACAAACCACCGTCTCTGATCCCACAGTTGTGTCCCAGTTGAGGTTGCCGCTGGCCATCCTTTCCTGGGTTATTCCATCTTCCCTGTGGTTTCCCTGCCTGGTCCCCTCACTCCAGCACATTTCTATACTTTACACAAAGGGATTTTCCATAAGTGGAGGCCTTCCTCCACCTCCTCCTCCTTCTCCGTGAATACCAGGACTTCCCTATTGCCTCTGGAATAAAAGATAAACTGACTCAGCTTTTAAGGCCTTCACAGACACGCTCCAGCAGGCCTGGACGCTGCTCTCTTTTCTGATCTGGCCTGGCCCTGCACCCCCAGCCTGTCTGCCCCCAGAGCTCCTCCTTCCCTCCAGTTGTTCCATGAAGCCCTTCCAGATCTCCCCTCCCAGGTGGCCTTTCTTCACTTTCTATTTGCATTTATTCTCTTTATGTTTAGTCTGTTTACACTTACATGAGTCTTTGCTGCCTTAACCACTGCAGTGTGTGCTCACTCCCTGTGAGCAGCGATCACTTCGTTCATTCTAAGAAACGGCCAGTGCCGGACACTGAATAACTGCAGGCAGTAACTCCATGCTCAGGCAAGTATTGTGAGAGCCCACACACACCCTTGGGAAGCGGGCACAGGAGCCCAGACAACGAGGGGCCTCCAATGTCGGGAGCAGCAGCTCTGGCTTCTGTCCTAAAGGGACAAGAAAGGGCTAAAGGGAAGGAGTTTAGGGGCAACCCAAGACAGAAGGAAGGAACAATCCCTCTGCACTTTGCCCTGGTCAGGCCATGTCTGCAGTACAGTAGTCGGGTCTGGGCCCTACGACTTAAGTCAACAAGCATTATTAAGTGCCTACTGTGTGCCAGGCATGGTGTTAAGCACTAGGGCCACAAAGAAAGGCAAGGACACAGCTCCTGCCCTCAAGGGGCTCCCAGTCCCATGGGGGAGACAATATACAGAGAACAAGGAACATCAAAAAAAGGTATCTACAGTGAAAATGGAAGGTGACTCCGGGAGAAGGCTGGGAAAGGCCCCCTGCAGAAGGGAGGATGGGAGCTGAATCCCGAAGAAAGGAAGGGGAGGTGGGGTGGGGAGGCAGGCAGAGAAAAGGCCCTAAACTGGGACATAGAGGGCCTTGTGCCACCATCCCTCAACTGTGGACTGGATTCATGGTGGTCAAGTCTTAGAGGCTGTTAAGGTCAGAAGGGCTCAGCTTGTGACTGGCTTGGAAAGCCCAACAGCCTTTTCCATTTGATCCCAGGGATAGCGAGCCGCTAGGGTTTACTCAGGGGAGGGGGGGTCAGACCAGAGCATCAGCCAGCACAGCCTTGCCCCTGACTAGCTCTATTTCTGACACAGCCACCAGGTTGGCACACTGGTAAGCTCTGTGCCCTTGGGGCTTGGGCACCCACTGGGAAGCCGTAGCCTAAATAACAGCAAGATCCAAGAAGATACAAACTGGAGGGGACTTCGGGTAAAGTCTATGGTAGAGCCTGTCAGACACAGACCCTAGTTATGAGGGAGGGTTGGGGCGAGGGGGGAATGGGAAGGGGCTGTAGTGTGAAGCAACAAAAGGTCTCAATGCAACTTAAAGCCTGCAATCGGGGAAATTCATAACTGAATGGATGGCCAGACCCAAAAGCCTTAAATGCTTTGAGGGGAGGGAAGGAGGAGGAAGAGGACGGGAAAGGGAAGAAAAACCTTTGCCTCAGTGTCCACACTTGAAAAATGGGAATGAAGATAACAGCTACTGCCTCATGGGGCCATTGTGAGAATTTAATGAAATAACGTGTAAAACACTTTGCACACCTGGCCACACAAATGATGGCCACTGTTGTCGACATTCACCATCACCATCATCATCATCATCCACTGGGGCAAACACGAGTCCAAAGACACAAACAATAAGGCTCCTGATCTCGCCATTACCCACAAGGGCTCCACTGGCATGTTCTGTCTTCCCACTCCCTCCCTCCCTCTATCTGACGACCCCAAAGCTTGCTCTTCATCTTCACTGTGACCTCTAATCCTTCCCCCACCCCATTCCTGGCTACACTTCCCTCCTTTTCCTATCCTGATACCTTGGTAAATGAGTTCAGTTACACTATCTTCTGTGCTGGAATCTCTTGTCCCCTTATTCTATCAGCAATCTCACCCTGCCAATTGGATTACTCCCATCACCCACCGCCACCATTGTTCCTACTCATGTAAAGGGGAAAATCACAAACTACACTAAATGGGTCTACTAGAAATTTACACAACATAACTGCAACTCACTGCAGCAAGACAAGCCTTTACAATCCCAATCGATTCACCACCCCACTCCTCACACCTGGTCACCACTCCTCAAACCCCCTTCCTCCATCCTATGAGCCAAGGACCTCAACCTCACACTTCATCAAAAAAAAAAAATAAAATAAAATGAGGCCCTTCCCCAGGAACTTGCTCTTATCTCTCCTCCTCTTCCTCTGAAAATAAAATACTCAGACAATCTTCTCCACTACCTCTTCCTTTATCACTATGTCTCATGAAGAGGAGGTGGCCCTTCTCTTTTACAAGGCAAACTCATCTACAAGCCCCTAACTTCATCCCCTCCCATAGCAGGGAGTAACTAGAACTTATTCAGCAGGGGGTGGTCATACGGTCAGACCTACTCTTTAAGAAAAAACTCTGGGTGCAGCTAGGTGGCACAGTGAATAGAGCACAGGTCCTGGAGTCAGGAGGACCTGAGTTCAAATCTGGCCTCAGACACTTAACACAAACTGGCCATGTGACCTTGGGCAAGTCACTTAACCCCAATGCCCTGTCTTCCCCCCTCCAAAAAAAAAACAAAAACAAAAACCTCTGGCAGCTGAATGGAGGACAAGCTGGAATAGGGAGAGGCTGGAGGCAAGGAGACTAAGCAGAAGACTACTGGAAAAGTCTGGGTGATGAAGGCCTGAACTAGGGCAAGAGAAAGTATTGGGTGTGAGAAGTATTGTAAAGTAGAAATGACAAGATTTAGCAATGGACTGGATATACAGAGTGAGTTCAAGTGAGGAATCAAGGATGACACCAAGGTTGAGGGCCTGGATGACCTTTGATGGTAATAAAAAAGGCAGGAAGAAGAAGATTTGGTAAGAAAAAAATCACAGGTTCTATTTTGGACATGTTTAGTTGAAGATGTCTGAGTGACATCCCATTTAAGACATACAAAAAGTAGCTGGTGTTACAGGAGAGAGAAGGAATAGACAGACCTGGGAATCATCTGCATAGAAATGATAAATGAACCCATAAGAGCTAATCACCAAATGAGGCAGAGTGGAAAAAGCCATGGGAGACTTAGAGGGGTGACACTTATGAGATGTGATCTAGATGAAGATCCCACAAAGGAAAAGGACATAGGCAGGTCAGCAAGGTAAAAGGAAAACCAGGGAATGGCAGAATCACAAACACTCAGGGAAGACTATCCCAGAGAAGAGGGCGATCAAGAAGGGCGACGGGGGAGAAAACGCCATTAGATTTGGTCATTAAGAGAGCACTGGTCACTTGGAGGGGGCAGCTTCAATGGAATGGGGAGGTCAGAAGCCAGACTGCAGAAAATTGAGAGAAAAGGAGAAGGAAAAGGCGGGACAGCGGTTACGGATGGCTTTCTTCAGTTTAGTCAAGAGGGGAAGGTGAGATGGAGGGCGATAGTTAGTGGAGATGGTCAGACGGAGTGAGAGCTTTTTAAGGATGAGGTGTGTTTGTAGACAGCAGGAAGGAAGCCAGTGGAGGAGAAAGGCCAACCTCCTCATGTGAGATGGGGGCAACTGGAAGAGGTGTATGAATGATGAGAGATGAGGAGGGCAGAAACAAGAACTTCTGGTATACGGCCTCAATTTTTGTCAGTGAAATATGTGGTGAGGCTCGGGATGCTATCAGAGCCTGGAGGAGAGCAGAGAATGGGATAAGTGATTCAATTTGGGAGCTGTAGAAAGATTGCCTTATGAAATTGAGGGGATGCCCATCAATTGGGGAATGGCTGAATAAGCTGTGGTATATGAACAGAACAGAATACTACTGTGCTATAAGAAATGATGAGCAGGCAGACTTCAGAAAAACCTGGAAAGACTTATATGAACTGATGCTGAGTGAAGTGAGCAGAACCAGGCAAACACTGTTCACAGGAACAGCCACCTTGTGTGATGGCTGACTTTGACAGACTTAGTTCTTCTTAGCAATGCAATGATCAAGACAACTCCAAAAGACTCATAATGGAAAATGCCATCCACAACCAGACAAAGAACTATGGAGTCTGAATGCAGTGAAGCAGACCACTTACTCTCTTTTTTTCTTTTGTTGTTTTGTTTCTTCTTGGTTCTAACACTTCTTTACAAAACATGACTAATGTGAAAATGTTTAAGATGAATATATGTAGAGCCTATATCAGATTGCATGCCATCTTTGGGGGAGGGAGAAAGGGGGAGAAAATTCAAAACTCAAAAACTTATGGAAGTGAATGTCGAAAACTAAAAATTAATTAATTAATGAAAGGAGAAAAAGAGAATGTCCTATGGCAGCGAGGTCCCAGCAGAGACTGTAGTGGCCATAGTCAGCATAGTTTTGTGATTTTCTCCAGTTCTGTTCAGTGGCACATGAGGAGGAGGTGGAGGATGATGAGAATGATCCAGGGAATAATCAGTGCTAGGTGAAAGAGGCAGGGGCCTGAATACAGAGAACAGTGTGGAGCTGAGCTGAGTCACCAAGGGATCAAGCCAGGGCAGGGAGGAGAGCATAGCCAGTGTAGGGGGAAAGAGCTGCGAAGAGGGTGATGATGATGGCAGCGGTAAGTTCTTCTACAGTGTTTTAAAGTTTGCTAAGGGCTTTTCAAATATTACCTAATTTTGTCCTCACAAAACCCCTAACTAACTGGACTTTTAAAAGCAACACCATTTGGAGCTACTGCATGGGAGACATAAGCTAGACTGGAAGCAGTGCCAGATGAGGAAGGGTGTTCAACGCTGCAGAAGCTATTCACAGTCATCTTTAGAAACAGAATACTTGGCCTCTGACTGGTGGAGGCAGGGAACAGAATATATTCCCAAGGTCCTTTCCTACCCTCAGACCCAATAAGTTTATTTTGTAGAAGGAGCTGCTATTTGCCCAATAGGAGACCACTCACTCTTTACTCCAAAGAAGAGGCTCCCACCATGGCCAGGACCATGGAGACTTCTGGAAATAGCCCCAGAAAACAGGACAGCTAGGTGGTGCAGCAAATACAGCACCAGCCCTGGAGTCAGGAGGACCTGAGTTCAAATTCGGCCTCAGACACTTAACACAAAACTAGCTGTGTGACCTTGGGCAAGTCACTTAACCCCAACTGCCCTACCTTCCCCCTCCAAAAAAAAAAAAAAAAGCTCAGAAAACCCAAGCAGGGCTTTGGGGAAAAAGTCCTGGGACTCTGGACAGAGGAGGTTCCCTCAGCTGGGTGGGAAGAGGGTGTATCCTAGGAGCTAGACTCTGAATGGGATAGGGTTCTTCAGTGGTGGCCGTGGCAAAGGGCATACCTCTTGGAGGTTCTGTGGGGTATGATGGGGGAGATCCCTCAGTAGGGAAGAGGGTCCTGAGAGCCAGTTTCTGCAGGGGAGAGGCCCCAGGGTAGGGGGAAGGTGTCCTGGGAGCCAGGCACTGGACAGAATGGGATCACTCAGTAGAGAATGGGAGGGCAGGGGAGAAAGGGTATGTCTGGAAGCCAGGCTCTGCAGAGGGAGTCACTCGGTATATAGAAGGGCAGGCAGAAAGATGAGGGAGTCAGCCTGTGCAGAGGATGGGCTCTCAGCACCTGAGGGATCCAGGTGTCACACTCTGTACTAGGCAGAAGCAACACAGTTTGCTTCAGTTTCTCTGGTTTGTATTTTTTCTAAGTCATTTTATGCACAAGGAGCTTATTTCTTAAACAAACACTCGTGGTTTTGATTTACACCGAAGACGGCTCCTAAATAATTTATGGCGGGTTAAATTTATTGCAGAGCCCTGGCTGGCTGCAAATTCGAATTGCCAAATAATTAGATTTTAGGGCCAAGCTTATAAATTACCCGTCGATTTGTCCGGACTTGTTTGTCAGCTGCTTTGTGCCCCAGGTCATCTTTGGCATTGGGCTATTTGTGTTTTAATTGTTGATTTGCACTTTGACAGATGAGAGCAGACGCCTCCAAGTTTCAGGGGGAGGACGGTGGGGAAATCAGGGCTTGAAAAGGCTTATTTTTTCCTCCCTCCTCCCCCCTTCCCACGTCAACCTCAAGGCCATTAAAATAGAAAAGAGCTCGAGTACAGACAACTAGCTGTGTGTGTGTGTGTGTGTGTGTGTGTGTGTGTATCATTTACTTTAACTCAACCTGAGTTTTAAGAAAACAGATAATGCTACAAGTCACAAATAAAGTTCAACAATCACAGTTCCCTGGAAAATGCGTGGTCCGTGGATGCCATGTATGTGTAGAGGTGGACGTATGGGCCTGAACTCACACCCCACTCAAGCATGGCCAGTCCTGTGTGACAGAGTGCTGAGACAGTGGTAGCCTCTGCTACACAGATCCTTCAGGGCACAAGCTGGCACTAATGACTTCTGTGGAGCTGCCTGTACACATACATTTATCATGAAATTTCAGGTACCGCAGGGAAGAGGCACAGTCCCCAGTGGTACCACCAAGGCAGGGACTGACTGCAAATGAAGTCATTGCCCCCATGACAATGCCCCATGTGAGGCAGAGAGAGGACCCAGCCAAATCAAAGAGCAAACTCACCTGGCAAGGACATGTCTGTCAACTGTGGGCTCACTCCTCACTCCTACCTCCCTTCCCCTCTCTCTCCCCAAAGGGAGGGCCCTATATTTGCTTCAAAGAGAAGGCAGACACCAGGAAGGCTCAACTAGCAAAGGGTCACCAAGAACTCCCCTCCCCTGGGGGGCAGAGGCCATGACTCTGACCTCAATGCACATGACCCACAATGCAATACTCCTAAACAGCCAATTTCCCAACAAAGTGGATTGATGTGCCCAAAGGTCAAGTGACTTGCCTAGGGTCACACAGTAAGTGAATAATTTGGTTGCCGAGGTACCAGGGGAGCCCTGAGGGATCCTAAACAAGTGTTTCATTAACCAGATAACCAGTGTCCTGTGCTGTGGTGTTCTGGTGTTTGGGGAATGGGGCAGGGTATGGAAGCTTTGGAGTTCAGCTGGCATACTGCCCCACACTGTCAGTGTTGGGTCCCCAAGAAGCCATGAGGGTAATGACACAAGACAGTCACAACTTCAGGGAACAGGCTCAGTGGACAATGAACAAGCCCTCAAGGCAGCGGCAGGGTGGCTTTTCCCAGAGCTTCTGTTCCCAGGACCTGATGGGCTCCCTCAACAATAAACCTGCCCCAGGTCACCCAGGAAAGCAGCAATACAGCAGGGTTGGAATCCAGGTCTAGTCTGCAGAAAACTAGCCTGAGTTCTCAGCACACAACCTCACAAGCTTGTCCCTCCTCCAAGCAACAGGCCTCGGACGGCAAACCCAGCCCAGACTGACCATTGCCATGGGCTGGCAAAGCCGCTTCAGCAGCTCAGCCAGCCTGACACACCCTCTCATATCCCAGCTCCCAAGGGCCAAGGTACGGAACACTGCACACCTCAGCATGAAGCCTCAAAAAAATGAGCAAAGGACCAGGAAAACTGGGATGAGACCTTGCCTGTGGGGGGCAAACCTGCAGAGAGAGCTCCCACATCTCAGGGCACCCCCATTCAAGGCCCCATCTCCTGGACATCCCTTCCTGCCAATACTAGCCCCTAGGTCTGCAGTGAGGGATTCTTTGCCTGCTGGTGAAGCCTTTTCCAGGCTTCCTGCCTGTCAGAAGAAATCCCAGGGCAGACTCAGAGCTCCTTTCCTGCTCCTCAGGGAGTCATAGCCACAAGTCCAAGTGCCCTGTGTGCCTGTCTCTCTAGCATCTGAGGCAAAGGTAGGTGAGGGCAGACTTAGTGTTCCTCAATGTTCTCTTCCTGAATTTCTTTTCCTTCAAACCTTTCCCCAACCTGTGGATGCCCTCAAGTGAGAGGGCCACCCAGAAGGGAATGTCTCAGAAGCAGCACACCCAGTCCTCACAGTCCTTGCCTGCCACCAGCCCTGTGCAGTTCATCACAAACCATCAGCCTCTAGCATGGTGTCCCTAAGGCCCCCTGGTTTCCCCCAAGTGGCCCAGGAGGGGCCTTCCTTAGAATCTACTCTCCCCAGAAAACAGCAAGCAGACCCTGGCCTAGAACCACAACCACCTGGACAGGACATGAATCCCCAGCCCCAGATTCTAAGCAGCTGCCAAGGAAGACTCAGTCTCATAAGCTCAATGGAGCTGCTAACCACATTTCCACTCCGCAAACAGAGGGGGAGGAGGCAAGGAGCACATGGAAACAGGGAGGCAGAGGGCAAGAGAGGACAGAGGTGGGGGGGGAGGCGAGGAGATAGGGAGGAGGACAAGAGGCGGGGGGTGGGGCGAGGAGATAGGGAGGTGGGAGGGTGAGGGGATGAGGAGGAAGGGGGGGGTGAAGGGACAGGGAGACGGGGAGGGCGAGGGGATGGGGGGAGATAAGGGGACGGAGGCAGGGGGGCAAAAGGACAGGGAGGTGGAGGGATGAAGGGACAGGAAGGCAGGGGGAGGGGACAGGAAGGCTGGGGGGTGAGGGGTCAGGGAGGTGGGGGGGCACAAAGAGGTAGGTTTATATCTGGAGTACCCACGGCCCCCAAAGTGTTTGCTCCCAGTTATACCAGCTCCCATGCCATACAAAGTCCTCGTGCTGTGCCCAGACTTCTGCCCACTCTCCGAGTTCTCCACCAGAGCAACAATAATACCCTGTGGTCCTTCTCCAGTCCCTGGGGCCTCACTCATGGAAAGCTTGGCCTTGGCCATGCCTCAGTCTATGTGCAGTCCAGAGGACATGGTCCTGACATACGTGATGCCCTTGCTCCTTCCTCTGGCCATCTGTCAGGTCCTAAACCCTCTCCTTTCTTTATCCTAGTAAATGAGGCTGACGAGGATGCGCTTCTCAGAAGAGCTGTCCCAGGGATAGGAACTGGCTCTGTTGTGTTGGGCTCTCTCCAAGCAGGGGGGAAAGTACAGAGAAGGGGCAGGAAGAGAGGACAGCTTCCCCCCAAAGGTGGTGGGTCCCCTTCCCTGCAGGCACCACATGAGGGATGGGATCCAGGGGCTTCCTGTTCAGGGCCTGCCTATCCCAGCTCCCTACAGAGGAGCCCTAAGATTCCGCCAATGATCTCCTTCCTACCATCCTCAGTCTGCCCCTTCCACTACCACACCTGGTGCACCATCTTCAGCCCTCTAATGAGCATAGCACACGAGACAAGTCCAGAACTGGGCAGGCCCACGCACCCACAACAAGGCCTTTAAACCCCACCTAAGGGTCACCGTGCCATGGACCCTTTAGCCTGGATTTCACAGAGCAAGCAGGGTCCCCCTTGCCCTTACAAGGCAGGGCAATCCAAGCAGGGCTGCGGATTCCAAGAGTCAGCCAGCACCTGGGGGTACCTCCCACACTCCTTTACCTGATCCTTCCTTTACTCATTCCATCTTTCTCTCTGGCCTATGACTCCCTAACCCTGTTCTTTATCCTCACAATGACTGCTAATCTCAGTTCTTTCCAAAGCCGGTCCTCTTGCCCTAGCCTCTCTCACCCCTTCTACATCCAGACTACCTGGAAAATCAGCTCACATCTCCACCAGCCTCTTATCAAGTGTTCTGCCCCTCTATCCTATCACTGATCTTGCCCTGCCAAGCCTCGGCCGGGGATTACTCTCACCTCCCACCAATGCCTGTGTTCCCATACACGTGTTGCTAAATGAAGTTGGAGAAAATCATGGAACTGTGGTGACTGAGTGAGTCGTCCCCTACAAACTTAAGTTCCAGAATCTCATCTGGACCCTCACTGCTGCAAGGCTCCTCCGTAACCAATTCTCTTTTCCAATGACCATAGTATCTCTTTCAAACCTTTTCCTCAGTCGCCTAACCTCCCATAATACTCCTGTCCCAATCTCCTAGCTCAGAACCTTGACAGAAAAACATGAGGCCATTTGCCAAAAAGCACCCTCCTTTCCCCTCCCCACATCTCTCATCCCCCAGATGCCTTCTGCTACCCTTCTCAGGGCCAAGGCTCAGCCCTCTACATGCACAAGTAACCCTCTACCATTCCTTCTCTAGCAATTGCCCCCCACCCCCATCATTCCTACTTCCCATCAGTGTCTCCCTGTCTCCTGGCTGCTTCCCTGCTGTCTACAAAACTATCCATGTCTCTCTAATGCTCACCTGATGCCTGTTCCCTGCCACTTCCCTTCCTCCCTCTCTCCTCCCCTTCTTGGATAGGGTCCTTGAGAAGGCTATCTACCATCTGAGACTTACACTCCTCTCACCCTTCTTCTAAGCCCTGAGCACCATCCAACCAGAAAACGCCCCCTCCCAAGCTACCGCTGCTCTCTTAGCTGCCAAATGCAACAGCCTCTTTTCTACCCTCCTCCTTCCTGAGCTCTCTGTGGCCTCTGACACTGCCCATCATCTTCGTCCCTTGGCACTCTCTTCTCCCCAGGCTTTGGTGACCCTGCTCTCACCTGCTTCTCCTGTCTGTTGGAACACTCCTCAGTTTCCTTTGCCGGTTTTCCCTCAAGGTCCCCAAGGCTCTGTCCTGGGCTCTCTTCTCTCTCAGTGTCCCACCCCATCAGCTCCCATGGATTTTCCTGATGCTCAGGTCTTTCCAGCCTTAACCCCTCTGCTGACCTCTAGTCTTTCATCTCAAACTAGATGTCCAATAGACACCTTACATTCAACTTGTCTAAGACTGAACTCACTGAGCCCTCCACCCCACCCCCAAGCCTTCCCCTCTTCTGAACTTCCCTGTTATGAGAGAGGGCACCACCAGCCTCCAGTGACCCAGGCTTGAAACCTTGAACCTCATGCTCACTTTCTCCTTCTCCCTGCACGTGTCATCAGTAACTCGGTCCTGTCATTTCTCCTCACATTCGCCCCCTCCTCTCCTCTGACATTGCCCCCACTCTGGTTCAGGCCCTCATCACCACATGCCTGCACTTTGCAATAGCTGCTGGAGGGAGGGGGGGGGGGGCTCCCTGCCTTGAGTTTCTCCCCACTGGGATCCAGCAGGGATACAAAAAACAAAGCAGTGCCTTCCATCAAAACAGAGAAGTCTAGGAAAAGGGAAATACTGAATTACATTTTAGCCACACCGAGTTCAGGATGCCTCTGATGGGTCATACAAGTGAAGACGTCCCACAGGAAGTGATAACGTGGGCTGGGTGCTCAGAGGGCAGACCAGGGCTAGATATCTGAATGTGGGAAACATCTGCATCAAGAAGATCATGGAATCTTTGGCACCTGAGGGTGTTCAACAACAGCGAGGTAAGTAAGCAGAGAGAAGAGAAGGGGGCTCTGTGCCCTATTAAGCAGGGCACAGCTAAGGAGCCAGCAAGGGAGACTCAGAAGGGGCAGACACAGGTGGGAGGAGTCCCAGGGGAGGCTGGCAGCGCCCAGAGCCAATACCTCTTGGCTACGCCTGGCACAGAAGGGGCTCAGCAGGGCAGTTCCAGGGCAAGGCCCAGGAGCCAGAGCAGTCCAAACCCTGAGTACACTTCACATTGTTTCATTCCCCTTCCTACCCCCTCAGGGCTATTTTCCTCCTGCAGTTTTGGTCTGGCTGAAAATAAAGGCAGGTTGCAGCTTGGAGAAAGCCAACAGATCCATCCCACTCCCTGGGCCCACGAGACACCCACCAAACACCCAGGAGAAGGCCCCCATGAGGATGCCACAATCCTAGACAAAGAAAAAACAAGTCTTCCTGACCCACACCTCTGAACCTCCAAGGGGCAACTGAGTCATCAGACTATGAGAAAAACCAGAGAGACAAGGAAGACCCTGACTGTCTTTGGGGAACTAACAGTGACCCTGGAAGAAACGAGGCCTTCCCTACACAGGGGCGCCTGCAAGCACACTCACTGAGCTCTCCCGCCCATCATTCTGCCCTGCTTGTCTGGCACACAGCGCCAGCTTTAATGCCATAACATATAACCCCTCCACGCTAACAGGAAATATGGTATGCGCCAAGGGAGCCTGAGTTATCGACACTGTGTTGAGCATAACTTTGAATTTCCTGATTTGGGTGCATTTAATCTCCACCATAATGTTACATTAATGTCAATTTTGCATTTCATTTCCCAGCTTAAAAGAAGAACGCCAGGGCCTTCCCTGTGGACACAGGGCCAGGCACAATGATTCCAGGGGGTGCTCAAAGCCCAGTTCATCACACCAGAGTGCAAGGCAGTCAGTCCTTACTCAGGCCCTCTTTACAGCCCCCAAGGGGGACTC
The DNA here is from genome assembly GCF_028583685.1 of Petaurus breviceps papuanus. Taxonomy (NCBI): domain Eukaryota; kingdom Metazoa; phylum Chordata; class Mammalia; order Diprotodontia; family Petauridae; genus Petaurus; species Petaurus breviceps. Next base: position 30,704,286 of record NW_027185850.1, on the reverse strand, counting down.
CAAAGCAGAACTGGGCAAGGGACACTGGCTGGGGCCGCAGGGCAGGAACACCCAAGGGAGGAGATACATTTTAACTGGGACTAGGAGGGGGGCCAGGGTGTGGGGAGGAGAATCTTAAATTTCCTTCAACTTTTCCAAAACACTTTCCTTCCTTCCTCATGGAGGATTGCCAGGATGCCCATGTCTAACACATATGAAATCTCAACTCTCTGGAATCTTCCAACTGCCCAACCCTCTGGAATCTTCCAACTGCCCAACCCCTTCTCCTTGACTCTGCCCCCACCCCTAAAAACAGCACCTGAATGGTTCTCTATACAAGCAAAAGCAAAAGTCATTTACTGGCAGGTTAACCTGAAATGCAGATGGAGTTTCTGCAAACTTTCCTAAGGAAAGAAATCCCCATCGGACTCAGACCAAACATCAGGAAACCTCCATCCCAGAGGTCATTTTTCTCCAAAGTTACAGACCCTGGAATACATGGCAACAGAGTGGAGATGGTTTTCATGGCAGTTGGGACAGCAAGAAAATCTCAGGGCCAGAGAAGCGCCAACAAGGCCATGCTGGACCCCTCCTCACAAACCAGGCCAGGGATGCTGGCTTGTTCACACAAAACTGCCCTCCAGCTCACACACCATCACTGCTGGGTGAGACCCAGCCCAACCAAAGGCACTGCCAAGCCAAGCCTCAGACTGGGTAGTACAGGCTGCAAACCTCTAGAAACACTCAGAGAAGCTCATTTTCCATCCACTGGGGGTAGAACAAGAGGAGCTGTAGGCCCCACATTTAGAGGAAGTAAAAATGTATTCTGAAAATCTAAGTCAACATCTTCTGTGAAAAAAGCCTTCCCTGGCCATCAGGGCTCCCCTCCTCTCCCCTCCCAGGCCCAAGTCCCTGGTCAAGCAACACCCCCACCCCCACCCCCACCCCCACCATACATCTGGCTACAACACAAGCTTATGCCTGTGGATTAATCACTGGGGGGAGCTGAGGGAGGGCCCTGTCCTCACCAAATCGACTGAGCACTCTCCAGGCCTTCAAGGCCTGAGGCGGCATGCTCCTCCATCCTTCCCCTCCTTCCTGCAGTCCCTAGTGTTCTTAGAGGATGGGGGGAGGGGAGGGGAAAGCAGGGGGGTTCCTGAAACCCCACAAGGTCTGGAGGAAAAAGGAGCTCCCTGTACATCCTGCTCTTTTCCTAAGGCTCATCCTTCATCTCTTCTCCAAGACGGGCCTCAAGATCGCTGAGATCCAGGTCCATGAAGACCCTAATGGGAAACTGAGGCCTATTTGTGGCTGAACTGTTCCTTCCATCTGCCAATCTGGGGAGGTCAGAGAGCACAGACTGGAAGAGCCAACTTCAAGAACTCCTGGCTCCACTTTCTAGTTGAGTGGGGGATCCCTACCTGCCCTTGTCTTAGACTCAATTTCCTCATCTATAAACTGGGAATAACCATCACAGTGGTACAGAAAACAAGAAGGCCGATCACACAGGGTTTGCACTGACCCAACACATTTTCCTTTAGCTATTGGTTGTTCTGGTCAAGGGTCTTCTCCAGAATCCCAGCACACTAAAGGGATCTCTACGTCTCAGGATTTCCCCCAATCAGTTTTCTCTTTGTCAAGACCAACAGGCCAGCTCTTAGAAGCAAGACCTGAGACACTGAGAAACCCCTGACTCACAGCTGTTGTTGGCAGGGCCTCCCTCTGAACCAGACTTGATTCCTTGGAGAGTTCCAGAGAGCAGGCCTCAGGGAAAGATGTCCACATGCAGAAGAGGGTGTCTCTATGAAGAAGGATGGCCCATGGGGAGAGTCAGTGTTTATACAGCTTTGGGGAAGCTGCCCTCAGCACCAGCATGAAGGGCTCCTGGCACTGACTCCTGAAGGCTAACTCTCCAAAACTATGTCATTTCTGTGGTGAGGCTGAGCTGGAAAGGCCCTGGAAGTCCCCTCAGTCCAACACCCTCACATAATCTGCCAGGCATTACATGGGTAGGTAGCAACTGGGTCAGAATTTGAGTTGGGCTTCCATGTCATAGGCATTCCTGGAGAAGCTCAAGGGGAAAGGGCTTCAGACAGGTGCCACCCAATCTCTGTCTGAAGAACTCCAGGGACAGGGACCTCCCACACTGGGACAACTCTCAGTAGGAGGATTTGTTTTCCTGACACAAAGCCTCAACACGGACCTCTACACGGACCCTGCACTACTCCTGATTCCTCTTTCTGTGGCCAAGGAGATATGGGTCAATCCCTCCTCCACAGGACACAACTCTCCAAATGCTTGAAGACAGCTTCCGCTCCCTCCCTGAGCCTTCTCTAGGCTAACCCTCTCCCAGGTCCTTTATGCACTCCTCATTCACACAGAATTCATTCAACAAACTTCATCGAGCGGTTTCTCCTAGCAGAGACCTGGGGTAGAAGGGGATGTGGAAGGCCCCTGATCTAGTCTGGGGATGTCCAGCAGGGGGGTCTCACACACAAGCCCTGCTGCTCAGGGAGCTGACCCAGCCATGGACAGAACAGGCCCAGAAGCACTCCTCTGCCTCTAACGCAACCATCTCTCACTAAGATGAGGACACATGAAAGATGCTCAAGGAGAAAAAAAGTGGGCTTTTTATAATGATACAGTTGAGGTGATTTCAAGAGGGGCTGAGCTTGACCCTAATACCCTTAAATCAGCCAGCTCCTCGGCCTTGCCGAAGCTTGGGATTCTAGCACGCTCTCATCCTGCCACCGGCACAGGCCCCAAGGGTCAGGCCGAGGCCAGAGGGGCTCACATGGCATGTTCTCTATCACACTCTCAGAGCGGCTCAGAAGCGGAAGAACAGCTAGGCTTTCCTGCCCCGAGACCTTCACTTTACAGATGAAACCCAAGAGACTGAGAAGACATCTCCATGTGGAATCTAATTCCACAAGCACAGTTTAAGCAATCACCATTCTGTCCGAAGGGACAAAGAGCACAGAGAGAAGTGCATGCAAACTGAACACAGGATGGTGGCGGGAGGCCTGCGGGCCTGGAAGGGGGGCCACAGGTAGGAGGAGCTCCTCAGGCCGAGGCAGGGGTCAGGAGGGAAGCCATTCCAGACACAGCAAGACCAGTGTGGCGGGATTCCAACAAGTCTGGCGGGTCAGTGAGGACCCGCTCCCCAACACAGGGGGTTTGGGCTCAGGCTACAGAAGGACATCACCCTAGGGGGAATCTGTTTTGCTTGACTATGCAAATTTGTTACAAGGGTTTTACTTTTCTGCCAATGGGGAAGGTGGGGAGAGAAAATCAGGTTTTCTTCATTAAAAACAATAAAATTTATTCTATAAATACATGATAAGACTAGCGAGGTACAGTGGAGTCAGGCTACAAAGGGTGTTATTTTAAAGGCTAGCCAGAGGAGCCGATATCTGATAGTTTTATATGTGGTAAAATGGAAAAGAATCCTAACAAGAGGCAGCATTTCTATAGCCCTTCCAAGTGTTTTTACAAATGCTATCTCATCTAATCCTCATGACAACCCCAAGAGACAGGGGCTATTATTATCTCCACTTTACAGTTCAGGAAACTGAGGCAGGCAGTGGTGAAGTGCCTGGCCTGGGGCCGCACAGCTTCAACTCAGGTCCTCTTGACTCCAGATGCACTATGGCACCACTGGCTGCCTCACAGAAGGCTCCCCCCTTGACCCAGGGCCTTCTTGGCCCACCACCCATTGCCAGTTGCTTGTTGTTGGCCCTCTGCTCTCCTGGGTGGGAGGTACCATCCAATGCACCTCAAAAATAGCATCTCAACAGATTCCCTTGTCCAGGAACTAGCCCCATTCCTTCAGCCACCCCAGGGCATGCCTGGGAGCCAATCTACCAGTAGCCCAATCTGTCATCCCTCTTCCGAAGTCTCTCCCCAGTTCACTTGTGCCATCCTGCCACCTGCCCCTGCAGGGAACATGAGTGCCTTCCCCCTGAATTGGGCCAGGAGTCCCAGGTCTACCCTCTAGCACCAGGCTTCCTTGCTTACCCAAATCCCAGCCATCTTTCCAGGCCTTGTCCAAGACTCACTACCTTCCCCAAAAGCTTGCCACACTAATCAATACAGCAAGGCAAGCCTGACTGTACCCAGGGTATGACTACTCCACCCAGTCAATCATACCAGCCCATTCCATGCCCTCCAACTTGTCCCCTCCCCTGCCACACTTGTACCGTACCCCTCACTGCCACACCCAGATGAGGCCAGAAGCACAGCAACCTCAGAAAAGGCTTGGGAAGGAAAGCAGAGTCTGGCCCCATCTTTTCCACAAGGACCCAGCACAGGCCCACAGCACGCACCAGGGCACAGAGCAATCTCAGAACTGCGGAGCCCACAGTCCCTCTGAAGGGGGTGTCTAGATCCCTCCCACCAAAGGAGAACCCCCTCCCTCTTGGGTGTCCCTGATGTGCCCATGCTCAAAGCGCTCACAGCCTCCCAGGACCCACCCTGGCTGCCGGCCTCTGGGCCCCAGCAGAGTCAGCCTGCTCCCCTTCACACACTTCCCACGACCACAATCTCCGAGGCTGGCAGCTAGAAAGGGCACAGAGGTCACCTGGCCCACGCCCTCACTGTACACATAGTACCTTCTACATGCTCAGTTCTGTACTGGGGACTCAACAAATGACTTTCTGACCCTCACAACAATCCTGAAAAGTTAGTGCTGCTGTTAATCCATCTTACACTTGAGGAAACAGACAAAGGGAGACTCTAGGACTTGCCCAGGGTCCCCCGGCTAGTATCTGTACTCAGGTGGTCCTGACTCCAGGCCTGTGTTCCATGCACTATGGCACCCCTGGGGTGGGGCAGATGCCCTCTGAGGTCCCTTCTAAGTCTAGAGATTCACCCTGAGAATCCCAAAAAGGTTAGCACTCTCCTCTGGCCAACCATGACTCGCCCTGTCCCCCCACACCCCAACACCCAGTAGGCATTCCCCAGGCGCTGAAGAGAGCCCAGGTCTGACAGAAAGAAGCTGTCAGAAGAGGGGTGGCCACATGCCCTGGGGGCCTCTGGCAACACCCACCCCCACCCCCACCCCATTCTCAAGGCCCCTTGCAGTCACCTGAGGATGGATCTGCGGCTTGTCACAGGTAGCCTCGAAGTCCAGCACTAAGAAGTAGTGGTACCTCTGCGGAGGGATGGCTGCCATGGCCGCCATGGCCACCCCGAAGCCGTGAGTCGCCAGCGTCTTGCCGGATATGGAGCCGAGCTCCGGGACGAAGAAGAGGAGAAAGAGGAGGAGGAGGAGGAGGAGGAGGAGAGCCCAGCACTATCCCCGCCTTCCACAGCGAGTCTGGAGAGAGCCTCACTATCCCAGGACGGCCAAATGCTGCTACCATTGAACACCTAGAAGTCTGGAGGGAGGAGGGGACAAAAGACACGCTGTTACTCTCCCCCCACCACCAGCAGGAGGCTCCCTGAGGCCCACCAGCCCTCCCCGGGGCACTAGCCCACACACAGCTGCCCACGGCTGTGGCCTAGAAAAACTACAGGCTCCAAAGCCAGGTCCCACGCAGGGTCACCCCAAAGCAACAATTAAGAGAAGAGAGACTGTGGCCTCCTCCCTGCCCTGGCATTCTGACCAGCTCAGACAGCCACAGACCCCACAAGCAAGAAGAGAGAAAACCAGATCACGGGTCAGTAAGTCATCACACATTTCCTAAACACCCACTAAGTGCCAGGTACTGTCCAAATATGGCAAAAACTGTCCCTTCCCTCAAAGATCTTGCCAGTAGCCTAACCAGGAGAATCAACCTGCAAATAACCCGGTACAGATATGATCAATGTACATGGAAAACAATCTCTGAGGGACCAGAAAAGGCCTCCTGAGACAGAGGAGAGGAAGGAGAGCGTCTGGGGAATTGGGGGCAGCCCAGAGGCAGGCACAGAGATGGGGGATGGAGTGGCAGACACATGCCAGCAAGACCAGAGCAGCTAGATTCACTGTATGTGTACGATGAAGGGCCAGGCCATGAAAGGCTTGAAAAGCCTAACAGAGGAGTCTGAATCTGATCCTGGCAGTAAGAGGGAACCCCCTCTGCCTCTCCAGACACTCACTACACAGGACCCGTCCAGAATTGGAAGGACACAGCTGGCCCCAATCTGCTTCACTGCTAGACAAAAACATGTCCATTTCAAGGCTAGCATCTACCTCAGTCTGGGGAAATCAAGGCAGTGAACCTAGGGATCACTTTGAAGGGGCTTCCTGAGGTCTGTGAAACTGGGTGACCACATCACTCTGGCTGCCTTGGCTCCTGCGCCAAAAGCCTGATGGGACAGACTTTGTTTATCTAGCTGAGGCAGAAAGAGCCACAGGACCAATGCTCAAATCCAATTACCTAAGGGGCCACACGCAAAGACAGGAATGCCCAATTCTAGGTCAGTTTCCCCCTCTAAGCTCCCACAGCATGTACTGCTCCAAGGAAAAAAGCAAAGAGCCCCCCGGAGTCAGGATTCCATCCCCAGCAGCCTCCCTGGTACCAGGGCCCCTCACTGCTCCTCTTTTCTACCTCCTAACATACATTTTCCTTTAACTAGATCAGCAGCCTGGAACAGGGAGTCTCCCAAGTTATGCACATGAGGGGCTCCAGCTAGATAGGCAGCTTCATACTGTCAGGGTCTTCTAGTGAGCAACCAGACAGTCACAGAACCCAAGATCTACCAACCCACCCCTGTCAAGGTGGGGGTTGGCGGGAGGCGGTGTTAAGATAGAAGGGTAGCCCACAGGACAAGAATGAGGGGGACGGGGATCTCCTGGGAATCAGCTTGAGGCTCCCCCTGCTGGGGCAGGCAGGGCAGTCCACAGAACAAGACTGATGGGGTCAAGGGGTTTCCTGGGGGTCAGCTCAAGGCCCCACCCACTGAGGCAGACAGAGCAGCACTTCTCAGAACACAGAAAGGACCAGTCCCTAGAGTCAAAGACCCTCTCACCATGCGTGGGCCAGTCAAAGCTGATAATCTTCCAGCCTAGTTTGGGCCTGTTTCCTTCTATGTGAAATAGGTATTTGATGCAATCTGATCAATATTACCTCAGGTCCCACCTGAAGAGGGCTGTTTTACAGCCTTTTCAAGTAACAGCAAAAGGAGCCCATAAAAATGCAGCTGCTGAGCCCAAAGTTGGCTCACATTTCCCTAGGACTCAGGCCACAGGACTTAGAGGCTGGTGCCTCCTCCCCCAAGGCTATTTCCCAACATCCATAGCATCAGCATAGCCCCCCTCCTCCGCACACCCTGATCTGATCAGTCCCAGGGCTGAGCCTGGGCCTCCACCTCCCTCTGCACAGGCTGAGATCTGCTGCACAACTAGGCACTGCAGGAGTGTCTCATGCAATCCAACCCAAACCAGAAAGGAATGTCCCGCTACAATGTATCCAGCAAATGGTCACACAGTTTCTGCTTGCAGACCCCTGGGGCCCCACCTGAAGCAGGCCGGGCCACTGGGGAACATCTCTCATGATTAGGAAGGTCTTCCTCCCATCCAGCCAGCCTCAGTCTGCTTGTCTGCACCCTCCTCCCACCACTGCCCTAGGGGCCAGCAGGACAAAACTCATCCTTCCTCCACGTGCCACTGGTGAACATGCTGCAGTCTGTCCCAAGCACCACACCTGGCCTCCCAAGCTGGGGGAAGCAGGATCACAAGAGCAGACAGGCGGGGTCAGCTCTTCTGGCCTCACCTGGCAACACCATGACCACATCGCTTCCAAGGAAAGCACCAGGGCTTAGCCACGCAGCAGTGACTTGTGGGAAAGTAAAGGCCCTCATAACGTGCCACAGCCTGGCTCAGAGCCCAGGAGCCCAGGGTCAGCACAGGCCTCGGGCACCTGCACAGTCAGGCAAGGAACAAGCAATCCTTCCGTGCCTGGGCACTGTGCTAAGGCTGGGAATACAAGGAAGGCAAAAGCAGCCCCTGTCCTCAAGGATCTCCCAGTGTGATGAGGAGCCAGCACACAAACATCTATGTACGAACAAGACAGAAGCAGAGGCTTTGTGAAGAAAGTGGGTTTTGGAGGAGAGAGGATGGGAATCGGGAGAGTGTCTGGCTCAAGGAGCAGTGGGAAGGCCAGTTTCACTAGATCGCCTGGAAAGGTCGGAGAAGGCCTGTTCATGACAGTGTGACAGGAAGCCACTAGAATTAACTGGAAGGGGGCGTGGTCAGAGCTGCACTTTAGAAGGAATGAGCTGACATTTTGGAGATCGGACTGAGGGGGGAGAGACGAGTCAAGGGAACTAACCAAAAGACTATCACAACAGTGAAGGCGTGAGGTGAGAGGACCCATACCAGGACACTGGAAGAGTCCAAAAGGGGCAGCACCTGAGATGTGCTGGGCTGGGCAACAGACTGGCTACAGGGGAAGGAGTGAGGAGTGAAGGATAATGCCCAATTATAAGCCAGGGCAACTGACCGAGGGAAGAGAAGAGGCTTGGAAGGAAAGGTCAGGAGGCCAGCTCTGGACGTGGCGAGTTTAAGATGTTTGTGGGACATCCAGCTCAAAGTGTCTGAGAGACCACTGGAGATATAAGACTGAAGCTCAGGAAAGAGGTAAGGGCTGGATGTAGGCTGAGAACTATTAGCAAAGAAATGATAACAAATCCATGGAACCTGCTGAAATCACCAGGGGGACAGTCTAGAGGGAGAAACAAAGACTCTAAGGAACTCCCACAGTCAGCTGCCTCCATCTGGAAGACTATCCAGAAACACACATAGAAGGAGGCATCAGACAGGCAGGAGAAGGACCAGGAGAGAGAGAAGGAAGTAGAAAGAAGGTGATCCACAATGAATGCCAAAAGCTACAGAAAGGCCAAGGACTGAGAAAAGGTCATCAGGTTTGGCAACTCAGAGTTCACTGGTAACTGTGAAGAGGGCTCTTTCAGGTGAATGGAAGGATGGCAATCAGACTGTGCAGAGCTAAGAAGACAGAGGAAAGGCAGTAGAGGCACTCACTGCAAAAAGTTTAGGCACAAAAGGGAAGAGACATAGGAAAACATACAGTGGGGATGGAGGGATCAAGTCAGAGTTCTTCTGCTGTGTGGAGTTACTCGCACAAGGTGATGCTAGCAGCAAACAGCAAAGGCAGGATCAGAACTCAGGGCTTCTCATGACAAATCTTGTATACTCTCCACTGCCCATGGGCATTCCCTCTGCCAATACAGGGACGGCCCGGTTGGGAAGGAAAGACCAAATGGCCAAATGAATGCCACAGATGAGCTCTGCACCAGGCTGCACAGGGTCAAAGTGCTCTTCAGATGAGGTAGAAAGAAACACCAGTGGGCCCCCAGAAGAGACCCAGGGGCAAAGAGCCCAAGGAAGAGTCCTAGAAGGACCCAAGTCCAGGAGCATCCAGCAGGCCCCTCCCTGGGCACCAAAGAGATAATCGAACCTAGTCACCCACAGGGGAGGTGGTTAGGGGAAGAGATGAAGCAAAACATGCCCCTCCATGGGGCTGCCAAATCTGAAGCAAGGAAGGGACCCATCCCCACGGCACCCATCGAGGACTCATCTGTGTACAATGTTTACACAGCCCAGAGAAATGGCTGCTCTGAAGCCCTGAGTGTGTATCAGGTAAATAACACATGTGCCAAAACACACACTTAATGAGGTAAATAATATGCCTTTATAAAAAGATTCAATCTGTATTTACCTGTGAGACCAAGGAAACGAGGAGTCCCCGGACTAGAAAAGACCCACAGAGGGGTCAGACTCAGCCCTGCATCTTGGGTAAACAGACATTTCATTGCATCCCATTACATTGAGTGGCTGGCAGGGGAGGAGGCAAGGGAAGGAAGGAAGGAAGATGCAAGGGAAAGAAGGAAGAGATAAGGGAAGGAAGAAATGGATAAGGGAAGGAAGGAAAGGGCAAAGGAAGGAAGAAGGAGGCAAGGGAAGGAATGGAGAGGCAAGGGAAAGAAGGAAGGGATAAGGGAAGAAAGAAGGAAGCAAGGGAAGGAAGGAAGGGGCAAGGGAAGGAAGGAGGAGGCAAGGGAAGAAAAGAGAAGTAGCTAGCGGGGGGAAGAGTGCAGACTAAGGAACAGACGGATGGGGAGTGGGACACAAAGGAAGGCCAAGAGAACCCCTCCCCCAAAATCATACACCTAGAGCCGCTTGGGAGCTGTTCATTTACACCTCACTTAAATTAAACATCCTCTCCCCATGGACTCAGAAACTCAGCACAGTCATTCCAGGGACTCAGGAGATCCCCAAACTTGGCTCTAAGACAGCAGCCCAGAAGCCAAGGTTCACAGCCCAGGCCTGCGTGCAGACTCCTTCCCACCACATTCACCAGCACTAGGACCCTCACCCACACAGGGTCTCTGCCCTACACCAGAGGTGCCACACCTAAGAAGATTCCAGGAGCACTAAGAATAGCCAGGGAAAGTGCCTCACAGACCATAGGACACTATGAATTGTGATCATCAACCTGACAAGCCTTTCTTGACCCCATTAGGGCCCCTGACGTAAAAATTCCTCAATGTCAGCACTGAATAGGACTTCAGGACATACCTGGGAGAAGAGGCTGACTTACCCAAGGTCACACATTTAGTTGCTGACAAAGCTGCAGAAGCAGGATGGGCCCCTAAGTCAGAGACCTGCCCATTTTACAGATGAAGTAAAATCACAGAAATCATTTATAGTGATTTGCTCCTCTCCAGAATCTTTATTAAATCCCAAACTCCAAGAGTCTCTCATTAATATCTAAAACTGAACTCATGAAAAAAAACCCATGAGTTGCCCTTTACCCAACTTTCCAGGTACAGCCCAGTGCACCAACATTGCCCAGTCACTCAGGCTGGTCACCTAGGGATCGACTCTCTGACCCCCTAACTCCTCTGATACCGTCACCATCCTGGATCAAGCCCACATGATCTACTGCAAAAGCCTGTTGGTGGGTCTGCCTCCCAGCCTCAAATCTTTCTTCACTCCCACAGGCCTCCACAGCAACATCAGAGATTTTCTGTATGTGTGAAACAATTTTAGGTCCTGGAGGTAACTCCCCAGGCCCGCCACCCAATACTAGAAAAATAAAGTCACATCTCTCCCCATTTAGTGACCCTAGAAAAGCCAGGCCAGGTAAACATGTCAACCAAGACACTCACTGAGCAGAGACTGATCAAGCAGCCAAAAACTGAAGCTGGGGTTGCCTCCCTGCCTGCCTAGGGTAATAGGGTCTCGCAGGGCCTCCAGTTCTGTCAGATTAAACCATCAAAGAGCTGGAATGGACAGCTGATGCATCAGCATCCAAACTGTCACTGACATGTGGAAATCCATACTCCTCAAGCACTCAGAAGAGAAGCCCATTAGGAAGCTTTGCCTAGAATACCCAACAATCTCAAGCCTCAGTCAGCTTCTCTGCAGCCTCCCCTCATGGCTCCTCATTGTTCAGTCCTCTAGGCTAATCCTTCCTCCACAAGACAGGCCTCCAAGGACTGGAAGTCAGCTGCAGCAGCTTCTCCTCTTTAGTAAACATCTCCAATTCCTTCAGCCTGAGCTCAGTCCAATCGCCCTTCTCTCCATCTTGTCAACTGATCCTTCCAAAAACAGCCCAGAATCAGACACAACCCTCCATGACAACTGCTCTTAGCAAAGCACATAAGGGGAACTCGCCCTGCCCTCATTCTAAACAATAGCTCCAGAGTATACTGACTAGAGACAAGATATAGCGGCAGCTAAAAGAAATATATGTATGTACCTGGTGCAGAGGGTAAAGGAGAGGGAGAATAAGAGAGATAGAGGAGAGACAGAGAAAGACAGAGGCAGAGTGTGAGGAAAAGAGGGAAAGAGAGAGGAGAGAGCGGGGGTGAGAGAGAGAGAAGAGGGAAAGAGAAGGGAAGGGAGGGGAGAAAGAGGGAAAGGGGAAAGGATAGGGAGAGAAAGAGAAAGGAAGAGAGGTAGAGGGAGGGGAAGACAGAAGTGATAAGGGCCTACATCAGGTTAGTGGCCATGTAAGAGAAGAAAAGGTCCCTAGCAGTGGAATCTCTGGCCATTCATCAATAAAATCAACAAGAACTCTCAAATGAAGTCCTGCAAACTATTGATAACCATAGGAAAGATTACTCTAAAGTTGCTAATACTAAAAGAAGTATAAAACAATCTTGAGGTTTCACCTCACACTCATTAAACTGGAAAAGAGGACAAAAGATGAGAATAGTCAGTGTCAGAGAGGTTATGGAAAGACAGGCACACTAATGCATTGTTGGTGGAGCTGTGAATTGGTCCAACCATTCTGAAAAGCAACTTGAAAATATGTAAAGAAAGCAACTAAAGGGGCAGCTAGGTAGTGCAGTGAATAGAGCACAGTCCCTGAAGTCAGGAAGACCTGAGTTCAAATGCTACCTCAAACACTTAACACTTACTAGCCACGTGACCTTGGGCAAGTCACTTAATCCCAATTGCCCTGCCCTCCCCCCTCTAAAAAAAAAAGGCAACTAAAGTATTCATACCCTTTGACCCAGAGCAGTGAGCTGCTACATATTTACTCCAAGAAGGTAAATGACAAAGAGTAAGATTCCAAAGACACAGACAAAATATTCATAGCTGTACTTTTTGTGCTAGCAAAGAACTGGAAATGAAATAGATGTCCACTAACTGGTGACTGGCTAAAAAGTTCTGCTCCATCTTCAGCTGCTAAATGGTCAAAGGATAGGAATAGGCAGTTTTCCAATAAAAAAATTAAAGCTGTCTATAATCATATGAAAAAATGTTCTAAATCACTACTGATTAAAGAAAGGCTGAGATACCATCTCACACCTATTGGACCAGCTAATGTAACAGAAAAGGAAAATGATGGGTGTTGGAGAAGATGTGGGAAACTTGGGACACTAATACATTGTGGGTGGAGTTGATCCAACCATTCTGGAGAGCAATGTGGAACTATGCCCAAAGCGCTATAAATGTGCATCTCCTTTGACCCAGCAGTACTACTACCAGATCTGTTTCTCAAAGAGATTGTAAACAAGGGGAAAGGACCTACATGTACAAAGATATTTATAAGCAGCTCTTTTTGTGGTGGCCAAGAATTGGAAATAGAAGGGATGTCCATCAGTTGGGGAATGACTGAACAAGTTGTGGTATATGCATGTTATGGAATACTATTGTGCAATAAGAAATGATGAACAGGCAGATTGCAGAAAAACCTGGAAAGACTTACATGAACTGATGCTGAGTGAACGGAGATCACTGTACACAGAAATAGCAAAACTGTACAATGATCTCCGTGAATGACTTGGCTCTTCTCAGCAATACAATGATCTTAGACAATTCCAAAAGACTTGTGATGAAAAATACTATCCACGTCCAGAGAAAGAACTATGGAGTCTGAATGCAGATTGAAGCACACTATTTTCACCTTCTTTTTTCTTTCTCTAGTTTTCTCCCTTTTGTTCTGATTCTTCTTTCACAACATGACTAATGTGGAAATATGTTTAATATGATTGCATATGTATAACATATCAGATTGCTTGCCATCTTGGGGAGAGGAGGGAGAAAAAAGTCTAGAACTCAAAATTTTAGAAAAGTGAATGCTGAAAACTTTCTTTACATGTGATTTGAAAATAAACATCATTTAAGAAATTTTTTTAAAAGAACATATGAGCTTTCAATATTAAAAAAAAAAGCTCTGCTTCATGAATATAAGAAAATATTACTGGGCTACAAGGAAGGGTGAATATGAAAACTATGGGGAAGCATGGAAAGACTTACTTGAAATGATGCAACATGAAGTGGACAGGACCAGGAAAACTATCAACACACTACAACATGTTAATGGAAAGAACAACAATAAAACAAGTGAAACTGCAGGCTGTGAAACTGATGACCAAGTCAAGTCCAAAGAAACAACAAGGAAAGTTACCTCCTTCTCTTCTTT
>NW_027185850.1:30660563-30690324 GCF_028583685.1 Petaurus breviceps papuanus | reverse complement strand
TAAGATTTTGATGGATTAGTCTTGCTGAACTGTTTTTTTCTCTTTTTAAACTATCTTTTCTGAAAAAAATGAAACTCAAGGCATGAGAAATGTAGATGATGGTAAAAATAAGACATAAAAATTATTTTTAAAAATGCTTGCTGGGGGCAGCCAGGTAGCACAGCGAGTAAGAGCACCGGCCCCAGAGTCAGGAGACCTGGGATCGAATCCGGACTCAGATATTTAGCACCACACCCAGAAATAACTGGCCGTGTAACCTTGAGCAAGTTACTTAACCCTAACTTAACCCCAAAACCCATTTTAAAAAAAAATGCTTGCTGATTGATGAAACCATCTCATAATTTTGCAACTGGCTTTTTGAACCCTAATTATAAGACTTCACATTTATCCCTATTAAGTTACCCTGAGGTAGAAAATCTATGGAATGACAATCATGCATTGGATTATGTCCAAAGGAGGGTAACTAAGGTAGTCAGAGGAACAGAGAACAGGCCATGAAAGGTTCTATTCAGGTCCAGTCGCTCAACCAAGCCCCCTAATGAACTGCACCATCATCTAGCCCCACTTCTCTCCTTCCAGGCCACAAGGATCACAAAAGACTCTGACAAACATTCTCCTGAAAAACAAGTATATTAGGTTCTCTACTTTTTCCTAATCCACCCTCCTGGTGACCCTTATCAGAAAAGGAAATTAAGGAACATGTCCAGAATCTGTTCCTGGTGTGCCCTTGCTAATTTTAGTCACCTCCACTTCCCTCCCCAAATGCTCACAATATCTTTAGTAACATATTTTAAAATTTTGCTAGGAATTGCAGTCAAGGCACCATCCTAGAGAATCTGTAACTGCCCCTCTGGAAGTGCTCACCTGCAACACAGGGAACCAGGAACCTAAGCCTAGAGCCTCAGATCCACAAGGCCCCTTCTCTCAGTCGCAAAGTCTCTGCCCCCAGTCACCTCCCCATCTTCACGTAAGCCTTGGAATAAAGAATAAAAACAGGGAATTGGACTGGGTGACCTGCCAGGTCCAGGAGCTATGCTGCCTCACTGGGTGACAGAGGCGGGGGGGTTGGGGGGAAGAGGGTAGAGTGCTCAGGCAGAATGCATCAAGACAGACATGTCTCCAGAAGCTCTTCTAAGATGACACTTGGGACACTGGAGGTTAGAGCACCATCAGTCCATGTAATCCAAGCCCTCTCCTAAAACTCTCAGGCTGGCCTTGGGGTTTAGGGTGATGTTTTCACCCTATAAATATGGCCATGCAGATTCCAGACCACCCTAGCTCCTTCCCCTGTCCTCAGCTAACAACCCCATCCAAGGCCAGCCACCACCCACAGAAGGAGAGGATCTGGAACCTTCCTAACTACCCAGACCTCTCTACCACTGAAGACTAGCCATGCACAAGTACCAAAGCCTGCAGGGAACCTGAGATGCAGGCGCAGAGTGAAGATGGTCATGTCCTCCCCAGGTCTCCTGAGCCTCGCCCTTGGCTTCCATCATCATCAGGCTATACGCAACAAGAGGAAATACGTCCCATGATTTACCGGCATTTACTAACCAGTTTGCAACTCCCCAGAGCCTGGGCAGCCTCCATCTGGGGTCACAGCTGGGAAGGAACAGTTGTTTTTACCCACTTTATTTCAGGCCACACATGGATCCACCAGCAGCTTAATCTTTCTGAAAATCCTGGACGACAGAATAATTGCAGATCAGACAGATCGCTACCATTCCACAGCCCCAGTCACGCAGATGTGGGGACGGAGGCTCATCTGTCGCAGACTGGCACATCGGGCTGGCTCTTATGCTCAACCCCCAGCCCTGGCAGGTGGGGGAGGGGATGGGGAGCAGCAAAGGACACAGGACCACATAGGCAAGGCAAGGAGTGTAAGGGTACCATCCATCCCTCAGCCACACTCCCCTATTAGGTGGGAAAGCACTGCGCTGCCTCCTCCTTCACTGGTCAGTGCCTACCACACTGCCAGCTCATCCACCTGCAGATAAAGTACCCACCCTCACCATCAGGGCCAATGAGAGCTGAAGGACAATAATAGGACCAGGAGACCAACGATAACTCACATTTTTATGTTGCCTTCCTCTGAGAGGAAATGTGGCATGAGCACCATTAGCCCACAGGTCAATGAAGGGAACTGGGGCAGAGTGAAGTGTGATGACTTGTCCAAGGTCACCTGGCCAATGAGCGACCTGGATGGCCTGTGGCTCCCAGACCACAAGAAGAAGGCCATGGTCAATGATGAAATGGCTCAGGGCCTTGGGATCCTGCCATATCCCTCCCCTGGATATAGAACAGGCCTGCACAAATTGCAGCACAGCAAAGGATTTCTGGTGGCCCACAAAAAATGTTGAGGAAATTCTTTGGCAGGCCATGGGCTGTGCAGTCCTGATATAGAGCCATGCCCCTTGGCACCTACAACTCAAACTTATCTCTGACTACAAGCCTCAGTTTGTGACCTGAATGACCGGGGAGCTACTTCTCTACTTGATTTGTCTTCTGGGGACCCATTCTGGTGGGGCTCTTGCATCCCTGGGGCCTATCCCAGTGCCTGGCCCATAGGCTTGCTGAAAGAATTAGCTCCCCAAATCTCCCATTTGGTTCCCTTTGGAAACAAAGTATGACTCTGGCTAAAAGCAGCCAAAATAAACAGAAGAGAGAGATCTGCTTGAAAGATTAGCCATGGACACCTGCCCGCCCACATCCCCACCAGGAAGGAATGTTCTACCTTACACACCTTCAGAGCCAGCACCTCCAAACCCCTTGCCAAATATTATTCTAAAGGAAAAAAAAATCTTTCCCTATTTCAGAGGGGGAACAACGAGGCAGCAGTCAATAGCCGTAAGGTGCAGGGGAAAGAATCCAAGAGCTCATTTAAAATCCCCACCTGGACACCCTCTGACAAAGTGGGTGCTCCTTCTCCCTCCTCCTCTGTATCCGGAGAAGTTTGCCTTCGCTCTAAGGTCGTGCCCAACTCCAAACCTATGCTCTACTGGCCACACTCCCCAGAACCTAAAACTGCCGTGCTGGGGGTGCCCTGAAGCAGCAGGTCAGGCTGGTCTCTGCTCTCTCTTCCTCCCTCCCCAGGGGAGGAGATGAGAGCATTACCTTGGGCCTGGAATACTATTAAAAGGATTAATTTAGGGACCCATGTTTGGACTGTCACATCCAATCACCACTCACAGATCTACAACTTCCCAAATCAGACACATGCAAAGGAGAATCAATCGCAAGGACACCGAGGGTCTGAACAGGCATACTAATGACCTCTCAAGTCACTGAGGTGCCTGCCGGCAGCTAGCTCTGACACTCCCATAAATTATGTGCTTCTGGATTGTACCTGGAACTGGAGTGGGGGGTGGGGGGGAATAAATGCACCGAGCTGAGCACCCACCAGAACAATCCCTAGGACCACCCCAGGGAGATCAGGAGGAAAAAAGATATCCGAACTGGGGGGAAGGGTTAGGAGTCTACAAACAGGGACTCAGTCATAACCTAACAGCACCAGGTGGGCAGAATCAGGGCCCAGATGAGGCCAGGCAGAACCTGACAGAACAAGCAGCTCACTGACTGAACGGCCAAGCTGATGCCTCCCTCACTTTCCCTCCAAGGAAGAAAAACTACAGAAGCAAATGAACACACTCACATTTTCTGTTTCTGCCTCCACCTCGCAGCAGGACCATCACTTCAGCTTCCCTGGCCTCAGTTTCCTCACAGGGATAAGAACGCTAACCTGCTGACCCAACTCCTAAAGAAGTGGCAGGCTACTGTCTCCAGCCATAATAATCACAGGCACCCACCCAGCAGGGCAGGACGGTCATGTGGGGGAATTTTGATTAGGGTGCTGCAGTACAGCAGACTGGAAGCTGAATTCCCTTCACTGACACTAGGGCAGCCAAAGCAGGGCATGGTAAGAAGCTTTGCGATGCCTGGTGGAGCAGCTCCAGGCCACGATTTTCCCTGTTCCAAAGAAGAGTCATGCCCTGGCTCGTGAGCTCCAGCCTCCTACCAGATGGTGCGGACCAGCAGCCTCGTTTGTGCCGCAGGACCACAAAGACAGTAGAAGGAAGCCGCACGACATGGACGCAGGTGTGGCAACTTGTTGCTGCCATGCCCTGCTCATCTCCTAGCCAACAAGCTTCCCTTACCCAGCAACATTCCATCTCTGGCTGGAGAGGCCAACGCCAGGGCACTCCAGGGCGAAGGATCAGGCACTGGAGAGCCTCCCTCCAATATGTCAAGCAGGGGTTCCCCCCACCCCCAGGAAAGGCTCAGGGCCCTGCAGCCACCCCTCCCCCCACAGATGCTCTCCACCTTTCCTCTATACCCCTCCCACGGAAACTGGGGGTGGGGGTGGAGGGGAGATACCCAAGGCTCCATCTAATGGAAAACCTATGACAGTCATATGAGGGCACGAGTGCTTCTCCAAACAAAGAGGCCATGGGCGAGACAAAGCTACCTAACTTCAACCTGGGCCCAAACTCTAACATCCATGATCACCGATCGCAGAAACCAAAGAAATGGCTGCCACTTCAACATCCCTCCTAACCTGGTCCCACCCATCTTTCCAATATTTCTCCCACTGGCATCCTCCCTCTGCCACCAAGCAGAGACGCTGGCTTCCCTGCTCTACCTCCCAAGGCCAGAGACATTCCCTGGCTGCCTCTCGCACCTGGAGTGCGCTTCCTCTCGCCATCAGCTCCAGCTCCTACTGGCCTCCTTCAAGTCGGAGTTAAAATCCCACCTTCCACAGGGAGCCTTCCTCCTCATGTCAGTGCCCTCCCTCGCTGATCACCTCCAATCTCTCCTGTCTAGAGCACCTTGGTACAGAGCAGTTTGTGGTGGCTTCCCCCATCAGTCTGTGAGCTCCTTGAGAGCAGAGACTGTCCTTTGTCTCTCTGTGTCCCCATGGTTTCTCACAGTGCCTGGCAAATAGGAGGCTCTGAAACCTTAATTGACTCACCCTCTCTTGACACCTCCGCCTGCTTGGCACATGACCTTCCAGCCCCACAAACACCAATAAAATGCAAGCGCTTCAAGGCCAGGACTATTTCCATTTGTCCTCATACTGGGAGTACCTTGACTAGCATCAGGTGCAAAACCCAGGCATGGGAGTCACTGGCGGGATTCCCTCCAGATCAAACACAAACAAACCCCTCCATTTAGGACTGAAGGGCTTCCCAGGCTTGTCCCCATCACACAGTGCTCCCTTTTCCACTCCAGCAGCCCCAGCCTGCTTGCTTCATCGCACAGCTCATCACCTCTGTCATGCCTGGGATGCTCTCCCTCCTCACCTCCTGCTCCCACACTCAGCTCAGTATCACCTAACTCAAGAGGCTTTGCCAAGTCTATCGCATCCCCCCTCAGCTGCTAGCACCTCCTTTAAAGCTACCTTCCATTTAATTGGTCTATGACTGTCTATGAACGTACTGCCACCCCCATAAGAATAATAGGGCCTTGAGGACCCATTCTGTGTCCCCAGTGCCTAGCAGAGAGCCTGGCATGTGGACAGTGCAGAGGAAATGGGATGTCATATTTGTGCTTCTCCTGACATGGCCTAGGATCTTTTCAGGGTGGAGCTGTGGGGCTATCAGGGCCCTGGAGGTCCAGATGAGGCACATCTTTGGCCAACTAGGGGAAGGAAGCATTTACATAGTATTTTTACCTACTATGTGTCGGACACCATGTTATGTCTTGACAGATATTACCTCAACTGATCCTAATGACACCCCCACGAAGAAAATGCCATCACCAAGGCAGACTGGCATTCGGTGAGTTGCCCAAGGTCACCAAGCTAGTATCTGAGGCAGGATCTGAACTCAGGTCTAACTCCAGATCCAGGATTCTTCTCACTGTGGCTTCCCCAGCCAGTCCTAGGGAAATTGATCTTTTATTCTTCCCAGTATCAAATCTTTTCTTGTTAGAATCAGAATCTAAAAAGGCCTCAACCAGCTGGAATAACCTCACTGTGTGCCCACCCTAGCAGGGACCCTCCTCAGCTTCACTTCATGTCACCTGTAGGTTTAACAAGTGCCCCTTCTGGGTCTATGTTCATCAATAAAAATGCTGCACAAGTCCAGAAGAAATTAGGTGTCTACTAACATCCCACACCGTATGCAATGACATGCTCCAAATTAGATATCAAAAGTCACACCAGAAAGTTGGGGGGCAAGGAAGAAAACACCTTTCATAACTGTGGACAGGGAAAGAGTTCATACGAACAAGAGTCAGAGAGGATCTGTGACTGGGAAAACAAATAGACAATTTT
This sequence comes from Petaurus breviceps papuanus, assembly GCF_028583685.1. Taxonomy (NCBI): domain Eukaryota; kingdom Metazoa; phylum Chordata; class Mammalia; order Diprotodontia; family Petauridae; genus Petaurus; species Petaurus breviceps. Next base: position 30,684,050 of record NW_027185850.1, on the reverse strand, counting down.
GATTATATAAAATTAAGAAGATCTTGAATAAACCAAATCAGTGTAGTTAAAATTAGAAGGGAAACAGGTAACTGAAGAAAAAAAATGCACAAAGTTTCTCTGATAAAGGTTTCACAGCCAATCTATACAATTATACACTGATTCAAGTGTGTAAGAACTACAGCCATTCCCCAATAGATAAATTATCAAAGCTTATGAACCTGCAGTTTTCAAAGGAAGAATTACAAGCTAATAAACTATATTCCAAATCACTATCAGAGACACACAAATTAAAATAATTCGGAGGAATTCTACCTCCCACTCATCAGATTGACAAAGATGACAAATAAGGAAAATGACAAATGTGAAAGGGCTGAAGGGAAAGAGGCATGTTGAGGCACAGGTGGTGAAACTGTGGTCCAGCCATTCCAGAAAGCAATGTAGACCCATGCCCCCAAAGTCACTAATCTCTGCCCACCTTTGGATGCAACAACACTCCTATTAGGCCATACCCCAGGGAAAACAAAGAGGAAAAGGACATATAGATACACACAAAGATTTACAGCAGCTCTTTTGTGGTGGCAAGAAACTGGAAACTAAGGAAGTATCTATCAACTGGGGAATGGCTGAACAAATCATGGTATGTGAACGTAATAAAGTATTATTGCACCTTAAAAATGCAGGAGATGGTTTCAGACAGATGTGGTAAGACTTATATGAACTGATGATGATAGAAATGAGAAGAACCAGGAATATAAGTTATATAGTAACAACCTTACAAAGTAAAATAACTTTGAAATATGTAAGAATTGATTAATGCAATTACCAATCATGATCCCAGAGAAGAGATAAGCAAACAAACATGCTACCTACCGAACAGAGAAGTGGCAGGCTCAGGGGACATGGCCAATGACAGAACTGGTTTTGCTGTACTCTCTACATGGTATAAGAGTTTTGCTTTTCTTTCTTCCAAGAAGAAAGGGGGGAAAGGGAAGCAAGTGGAGGTTTAGGGATAAGAAAAGAAACATAGAGAAAGAGAGAGAGAGAGAGAGAGAGAGAGAGAGAGAGAGAGAGAGGAGAAGGAAGGAAGGAAGGAAGGAAGGAAGGAAGGAAGGAAGGAAGGAAGGAAGGAAGGAAGGAAGGAAGGAAGGAAGGAAGGAAGGAAGGAAGAAAGAAAGGAAGGGAGAGAGGGAGGAAGAAGGGATCATTGAAGCATCTTTTCAAAAGGCACAGAAGAGAAGGAAGTCCAGAAAGAATCCCAAAACAAGCAGAACAGCTCAGAAGATAAAATGCTGAATTTACTATATACTTTTGAAAAGCCAGCTATACAAAACAAGAGACTTGAAGTTGCATGTAACATTTTTTTTCCGTTGTACTATATGTATGGAAATTCTTGTTTCTGTCTAGCCTTTTTAAATAAAAAATAAATAAATAAAATGCTGATCAGACAACGCAGGCTGAGCCCTCCAAGCTGGCATCAACCCACTAATCAATCAGCTGTGCATCCACCTAATCCAATCCACATCTGCATCTCCACCCAGGTCAGGTCAGAGGCTTTGCCATTTGGCTAAAATCCAGATGTCTTGGTGTCTACTACATTGCCCTACCCAACCAGTCCAGTAACTCTGCCACAAAAGGAGAGGAGGATTATATGTGAGATGGCATTTTCCAAGTGAGCCCATGCTGGCTCCTGGTGATCAGCTTTCTCCTTGCTCTTAAACAGCTGCTCAGGACTTGGCCAGGGAGCAATGTCTGGATCACCAGATTGTGAGATTATGGAGCTCACCTTCCTCTTTTTAAAAATCAGGGCAATATTTTCCTCCTTTCTAGTGGCTCATCCCTCCTCCCAGAACCCTAAATGCACATCCCCAGCAGTTCAGCCATCACAACTGCCAATCCTTTCCCTGGTGTCTCAAGCCTCAAGCTTAGTGAGAACATATTTCAACTTCTCTCCCAACAACCTGCCTTCTTCATAAACTCAATGTTTCACTAATTGTCTAACTATCATTCTACCTGAAATGCCCATGGCCTCATATACTAAGCCCCTGTATGTAACAAGTTTGGAAATTACTGAATTCTTCCTTAACTCGTAGGTGCTTAGCCAGGAGCCCCTCTCTTGTGAGAAACAGACCTGGCCATACTTCCTGATAAGATGTCAAAATGATCCTGGACATCTGGGTCTCACAATAAATCAGGACAAGGACTATACAACTGTCCAGACCAAGGCCTGGCTACAACGGATGTGCTTATGTACCTTTGTCAGACTTACCTACCATTGTCAGAATAACTTTACTTCCCACAAGAATAACTTTGTTTCCCACACCTATTTTTGGTGGTTTTTTACTTTAAATATTCCCCGTTTCCCTATGGTCGGGGCAGCTCTCCTAAGGTTTCCTTGGGAGACTGTCACTGGCCAGCTTAATAAACTGATGCTCATTAATTGACTGGGCTTGGATTCTTTTATCTCTATGTGTCCGTTACACCGGCCATTACATACCAAAGACACTGCGCACATTCCCACCTCCAAACCTTTGCTCATCATGTTTTTAATTTCTTGTTCTATTTCCTCCTGCTAAAATCCCTCCTATCATTCAAGACCCAGCTGGGACACTGCCTCCTCTGTGAAAACTCCCTTAATGAACACATGCATCCATCCTCCAGATGAGAGCTCTTCCTCATTTGTACTCCTTTCATTTGTCAAAAAACAAAAACAAGCAAAAAAAAAAAAAACCACAGAGAATTTCTCAATTAGGACCTAAAAGATCATGTTAGTTCATCTAAATTTTAAGCTCTAAACAACATAATCTCTATCTCAGCGTGGCCAAGAGAGAACTCGCCAACCTTTCCCTACAAATCTCCCCTCCTCTTCACTATGCAGCATCCATCAAGGGTACCACCATCCTTCCAGTCCCTAGGCTCCTACGCCCGGTGCCAGGGTGGACTCTTGATTCACGCTCACACCTCATGAAGTCATAAAGAGGGTCAGCTCTTTCTCCACAACATCCCTCATAAATACACACCCTTCTCTCTACTCAAACGGCCACCTCCCTGGTGCAGGCCCTCAGCACTTCAGACCTGAACTTACCAGGCGCTCTGTCTCAAGCCTCTCCCCACTCCTGTGGGTACTTCTTCGAGGCTACCAAAGGTTATGTTCCTATTGCACAAGTCTGAAGGTGTCACTCTCCCTACCCAAATGAAACTCCAGCGGCTCCCCATTTCCTCTAGGGTCAAATATCACCTGACATTTAAAACCCTTCACACGCTGGATCCAACCCCGCTTTCAGCCTTATTACACCTAACTCCTCTTCCTTCCCAAACTTATTGGGACCTATTGCCCCCTTTAAAAAAACAAACTATTCAGTGCCTCCTGGAAATCCTTAACCCTTCTGTCAAAAAAATATATAATTTTTAAATGATGGATATGAAACTTAATAATTTATTATAAATTTGTGGGGTTGTCCCTGAACTAAAAATTTGATGATGCAAAATTATGTCATGTAACCATATATAGTATTGTATCTAAAGAGGTCATTCCATGCACATATCCAGGTATGCTGGACTTCCTGACAATGCTTGACAGGCTCGCTCACATGCTAACACTTGCTTGTTAAGACCTGTCAGCAGACTTAACCACTGATTGGTTATAACTTATATTTTGTGTATTTATTTGGAAAATAATGTAATTACTATGACTTTAACTCTGTTACACAAAGGGTTTTTCAAAATTTTCTTCTCTTCTTTCCTTATGCTTCCACTGTCCTGTTAACTTTATTCAGCACCCCCCCCCCAATTTCACCAGCAGCTACTACCACCCCACCCAACTCACCATTATAGCACCCCCCAGTGGGTGGTATCACCCACTTTGGGAACCTCTGTAAGGCCAAGTAACCCTCTTGCTGTTCCTCATGCCTTCGACTCTACTTCTCAGAACCCCCAAAGTTTTCCTCAAAGCTCATTTCCAATACCACCTCCTCTATCAGGCCTTCCTTCCTTCCTCCCCTGACCAAAATTACCCAGCATTTATTTTGTGTGCTCACAAGTCTCCAAGTTATCTCCCACTATGGAATATAAGCTCAAGGACAGTAAGTTTCATTTCTGTCTATCCTCAGTCCCTAACATGGTACTTGGTCCAAAGCAGATGTTTTAGGAGAGCACCCTGGATTTGGGCAGCAGGCTATCCTTCCAAAGGAAGTTTACCTTGACAAAATTTTAAAGATCTTTATCTTTACCCATAGGCTAGCTGGCAGTAAAAAGGACCAGGAACACACAGAATAGAAAGAAGGCATTAGCCCTCAAGGTAAGATAGGGCAAGGTCAACAAGGGATTGTGTAACTCAATACTGGAGGGCAGGCTCCTGGGGGGGGGGGGGGGGAGGGAGGAGCCCTGATTTTCAAAGTGTGGGTCTGAACCTTCAATATCACTGACTGTGGGGCCCCTTACTCATGCAACAGACAGGCCACAAGAATGATTCTGACCTTTTATAGGTCAGCTCACCATTCAAAGAGCTACATAAACAAAGTTTAAGTCAACATCTGATGAAGAAATCTGTTTCAGACCACTTAAAATAGTAAAACAGGACTCCACAGAACTACTCTCTCAGAAACTCAAAGCAACAAAAACAAGATGGACTTGTGACCCCAGGTTCTTGACACCGAAGCCCCAGGGATTTTTTCCCCCACTTTTCTTCATCAGAGAACAGACTACTATGCCCCTGACAGACTGGGTGGCCTCCCCATGCAGTCTTAGTGAGGGCAGCATCAGGAAGCACTGGCCTCTTTACTAGGGTATCTTCCCTTCTTTCCCCAATACCCTTGCCCCATTTCATACACTTCCAAGGAAGCCATTCACCAAATGAGCCCAGCACAAAGAAAACACCACTTTTCAATGTTTTTAATCACCTTTATTTAGAAGTTTCAAGCTAATAAGATATGGAGAGCTGTGGTGACTGCTCAACTCTCTGACCTAGCCAGCTGATTATTTACAGGATCTTTGGGTAGGAATTGTTAACGAGCTTTTAATTTGGAGCACTTCAGTGGAGTCAAGTGCTCTGAGCTCCAATGAACCACCCCTGAATCCATAAAGGAAGCCTTATCAATCACTTCCCCGAACAGCAGCCAAGTGGTGGGTTTCTAACCAAGTTCCCAGACACTCACATTACTGAAGTCACACTCCAAATCACTGTTTATAAATGGACTTTTAAGTGATAGGGGACTCAGGTGTTATAGACTTAAGCTCAAAGCACCAACCCACTAAAACAAGGTACGCTATGTATGATAAAGTCAGAATAAAGCCGTATTTGATGAAGCCAAGTCCTGTTAGAAATTCCACAAACAAAATCAGTGAGCCAATCCCCACCGACCAGAGTTGAAATACAGTCTAGTATTTGGCCAATCGGATTCATGTGGCGCTGCCATTCAGAAGGGAGCCCCAGTAAATCTCTCTGGCAAGAGCTAATGTTAAGGATGTGACCAGAGACCATTAGCAGAGGTAATAGTTCAAACTGTCAGGGCCAGTGGTTTTCAAAAAGACATCGATTCTTTCCAGTCCTAAATATAGGAGTCCAAACACCAAACCAAGCCAAAGTCTTGCAAGTCCTTCAGTCTAATTCAGCAGCTATATTATGGCAACACCACAGGGCTTGCAAGGCAGCTGAGGCAAGCCAGAGCCCAGTCAGAGCCCTTGTGTTGCCCACACCTGAATGTCCTGTGGATGTCTGAGAAAGAGTGAGCCCCTGTGCCCAACATCACCAGACAGACCTAGAGGACACAGAGGCTGCCTGGCTCTGGAACCTCTCCCCTGGGGCCAGGGGTCAAAGAGCCCTCCCAGTCAGGATCAAACTATCACCCAGCCCTCTCACTACCCAAGAGAAACGATCATAAAGCCACCATGCCCCACACCCCAAAACACACTCTTCTTTTTCCTCCCCACCAAAAGAAGAGGAAGATGAGGGCAGAGGTGAGAGCGGGGAAGGACCTGCCTCCTGTAGCTCGAGGTCATTCATCCATCCCGGGGTACCCCCCCCAGCTTTTCCCAGCAGCACCCCCACCACTGAGAGGTATCAGGGTGCCCCATTCAAGGGCCCCCTCTAAGACACTTATCTCCTCGGGGGAGGAGCCCTCCTAATACCTAACCCTCCCCCAGAAGGACAGTCTCCCCATTCAGACCACCCCTGGAGGCTCCCCTCTCTGACACCAATGCCCCTGCAGGCCGGTGCTCCCACGCATGCACACCTCAACTCCCCCTCCTCTAATAACTATTCCTAAGAGGGAGGAGTGCCCCTTTAATACCTAACCCTCCCCTCCAGAAAGAGGAACCCCCTTATCCAGATTTCCCTCTATACCTATCCCCCCTGGAGAGGGGAGCCCCCATCCATCCAGACCCTCCCTCAGCCCCGCCCCGCAGGAGGGAGAGGGCCGTCGCCATGGCAACCCTGCTCGGGGCCCCGCCCGCAGCGGGGTACCCGTCGCCATGGCAACCCCTGCCCGCACCCCGCCCCTCCCCCCAACACCCCCGGCGCGCGCTCCCGCCGCCACGTCCGCGCTCCCGCCACCGCCCCGCGCGCCCCCGCCCCCCGGGCGCCCGCAGGCCCCGCGCCGGCCTCCCCCGGGCCGCGGCGGATGAGCAGGCGCAGGGCTGTGGGCCAGACCCGGGTCCGGGGGAGGCCAAGGCGGGGCCGGCTCCGCCCGCTGCCCGTCGCCCCCCTCGGCGGCCGCGGCGGCGACAGCCCGCACCACGAGTCCCCACAACACACCGACTCACCTCCGTGCCCTCTGACCCCGCGCGGCGCTGCCGACGGGCGGCCGGGCCGGCCAACCGCCGAGCCCGCAGCCGGTGCCGTGGTCCAATAGGCGTCTGGGGGGCGGGGCTTCCTCCGTCCCGGCCCCCGCACCGCCATCCGCATGCGCGTCTAGGCGCCCCGCCAGGCCGCTGCCGCCACTAGGTATCATGGGGATTGTAGTCCTGACAGGCCAGTCTCCGAGCGTCCGTCGGGCCCACTGCGCATGTCCTTCTAGGGCACGTGGGCCCCAGGCCCCCCCTAGGTCCAGGCCGCACCTTACGAAGCCGGGGGGCGTTGTCCCTGGACGAGAAGGTGGGGCCGGAGGGGTTCAGCTGCAGCCCTCCTTCTCTGGGGAGCAAGGACCAGGCAGCTGAGAACCCGACTTCTATCAAGGCATTGCATTGCTGCTTTTAGTACCTTCATTCCTTCACTAATCGGTGTCCCTCATTCATTCGATCGTCACATGACCCCTTTGTCTCCGAATCTCTGCATTTTCGCCGGTGGCTCTAGGTCCTCCTTCGCAGCCGCGTCCGAGCGGAGGGAGAACAATGAGGGCACGCCCTTCACGCACTCACCCCAGCTCCTGCTAGCCCCGCCGCGCAGCCCTGCCCTCAGGGGGCTTCCATTCTCCTAGAAGGAGACCCCACACAGAGGGCTGGGGGAATGAAGCCGGGGAGGCCGTGATCCGGCCCAGAAGAGAGGAGTCAGGAACACCGCAATGCAAATCCCTCCCGAGACACCCAGTAATAGCTAGGAGACCTTGGGCTAATCACTTCACTTCTGCCTCAGTTTCCTCATCTATAAAATGGGGGCAATAATAAAAACACCTACCTCCAGGGTTGTTGCGAAGATAAAATGAAATAATACTTGTAAAAAGCTATGTACATGCTGGCCATTGTATTTTAGGCAACCACTGCAAGACCAGTCAGAGACTAATCAGGTGGGCGGGCGTTGCCATAGTCCAGGCATGCGGGAATGAGGACCTGAACAGTGATGGGGGCGCCGTGTAGGTGGACAGATGGGGAAAGATGTGAGAGTGACTGAGGAAGTGAAAATTACAAGTCAGCAGCTGATGGGGGGAGGGACAGAGTGGTCCAGGGCCACCATTGAGGCTGTAGACTTTAGTCCCTCAATAATAACAGAGAGATTCAGGGAGAGAGGAAGGTTTGAGTGACATCCTAGTTGAAATGTCCAGTTGTCAGGGGGTGATGCCTAGGACTGCAGCATAGGACCAGGACCGGGACTGGGAGTCTGCTACATAGAGGTGATTAGTGAAGTCCATGGGAGCCAATGAGGGTTTCCTTTTTCTTTCTTTTTTTTCTTTTTTCTTTTCTGAGGAGGTTTTCAAGAGAGGGAGGATGGATGAGGGAGAAAGGAAGAGGGGAACCATGCCGGCCCCACAGAGGCTGAGATAGTGTGCCCACTCCTGTCTCTCATGAGAAGAGTTAGACTTCCTTTTGTCACAATCTTCAGCTAATTAAACCCCAACCTTGACTCAGGGACAAATTTACTTATAATTTCGATTATGGTTCACATTTTACCCAAAATGGGATCTGGGGGCATGGAGTAAGAAGGTATTTAATGTCCAATTATTAGAGAGATCATTTATTCCCACACACAAAACATTACTAGATTCAGAGTTCTAATTAAGAGAACACAGAAACAGAATTTTCCCTCTCTTCATATGAATTAGTAATCTTCACTCCAGGTGAATTACTTTGACATACCTCATTCTAGCACCTGTCTGGCTCCTCTTACCCCCACACAGCTTCTCAAGGAATAATAAAATTATTACAATATGGCAGGAGGGGACATAAGTGTCAGGGAGGGTCACATGTAGTATATGATTGTAATGGAACATTATTGTGCTATAAGAAATGACAAGCAGGCTGATTTCAGAAAAACCTGGAAAGACTTACATGAACAGATACACAGTGAAGTGAGCAGAACCAGAACACTGTACACAGTAACAGCAACACTGTAAAATGATCAAGTGTGGATGACTTAGCTATTCTCAGCAATACAAGACAATTCCAAAGGACTCATGATGAAAAATGCTATCCATCTCCAAAAACAGAACTGATGGAATCTGCATGCAGATGGAAGCAATACTATCTTTCACTTTATTTTTTTTTTCATTTTCCTTTTAGTCTGTATTTAGTCTAATTAATGTGGAAATATGTTTTCCATGATTTCCATATGAGAGAGCTTCCTTTCCAAGGAAGGAAGGACGAGTTGGAAAGGCAAATGGAGATGTTTGAATGTATTTGAACATAGAAAACTTCAAAATACTAAGGAGGTAGGGATAAGGTCCTAAAGGAAGCAGGTTCCAAATTTTTTGTTGTTTTTTTTTTTTTAAATACTGGATTTGTGATTCCACTGATGTAGAAGGCTCCAGGGGAAGAATTTGCCTTATCTATGCAGATATTGGCACTCTCTTTGTAACTGTAAGTCTTAGATTTGTCTGGAACCCTGAGAGATTAAGTAGTTGGCCCAGGTTGACATAGCCAGCATGTGTCCCAAACAGGACCTGCAAAGGCCAGCTGTCTACAATCTAGGCCAGTAGTCTCTTGTCCTTTTTTTTTTTAATAGTATTTTATTTTTTTGTAATAACATGCAAAGACAATTTTTAACATTTATTTTTTTTATAAAATTCTGAGTTCTAAATTTTACCCTCCCCCTCTCTCCCCCCTCCCTAAGACAGTAACCAATTTGATATAGGTTTTATATGTTCAGTCATATAAAACTTATTTCCATATTATATTATTCATGTTGTAAAAGAAAAAATAGTTTGCAAAAAAAATTGTGGTTTGCAAACAGAAAAAACAAAACAAAAATGAATATGGTATACTTCAATCTACATTCAGACTCCATCATTTCTTTCTCTGGATGTGGATAGCATTTGCCAACGTGAGTCTTATCCTGGGTTATCCCGATTGTGTTTCCACAATATTCAAATTGTTTCTTCCTGGCTGCTTATAATATTCTCTCCTTAATCTGGGAATTCCAGAACCTGGCTATAATATTCCTAGGAGTTTTCTTTTTGGGATCTTTTTCAGGAGGTGATTGGTGGATTCTTTCAACCTCTATTTTGCCCTCTGGTACTAAAACATCAGGGCAGTTTTCTTTGAGAACTTCCTGGAGGATGCTTTCTAGGTTCTTACTTTGGTCATGGCTTTCAGGTAGTCCAATAATTTTTAAATTATCTCTCCTGGATCTATTTTCCAGGTCAGTGGTTTTTCTCATGAGATATTTCACATTGCCTTCTATTCTTTCATTTGTTTGGATCTGTTTAACAGCATCTTGATTTCTCATAAAGTCATTAGCTTCCATTTGCTCCAATCTAATTCTGAAGCAATGATTCTCCTCAGTGAGATTTTGAGATTCTTTTTCCATCTGGCAAATTTGGCTTTTTAAGGCATTCTTCTCCTCATTGCCTTTTTGAGCCTCTTTTGCCATTTGAGTCACTCTGTTTTTTAAGGTGTTATTTTCCTCAGTCAGGATGTTGATTCTCATTTCATAATTTTCTTGCATTGTTCTCATTTCTCTTCCCAATTGTTCCTCCACTTCTCTTATCTGCTTCTTAAGGTCCTCTATGGCCTGTAACCAGCTTGTATTTTCCTTAGAAGCTTTTGGTGCAGGAGTTCTGACTTCACTGTCTTTCTCCTGTTCCATGCTTTGCTCCTTTTTGTCCCCAAAATAGTAGTGTAATGTTGGAATCTTCTGTCTGCTTTGTTTCCTTTGCCTGGTCATGTTGCCCCTCAGTCACTTGACCCCTAGGCTTTTTGCCACAGTAGGACTCTGCCACCAGACAGGGGAACTTTCGTCCCAAACGTTGGGGCTTTCTCAGCTGCCGGAGGTATTATGTGGGTGCCCTCTCTGAGGTCTCCACACGCTCTGGCAAGCTGGACACACACCCCAGGACCTCCACCCTAGACTGCAATCCAGATCCAAGAAGGTTAAAGCAAGAGTGGTGCTTTACACACCCCTCAGACTGGTGCTTGGTCCCCCTACACTCTGCAGGCCAGGAGCTGAAGATGCCACGTGCTGGCTGGCTGTGCCGGCATCTCAGTGGCTTCTCACCCTGGGGGGGAGGGGGAGCAAAAGCCATGCACTCCCACTTACTGGGTCCGAAAGTCCAGACTGCACTGATCTCTCACTTTGTCCTTCGCATCTATGTGTTGATAAATCTAGAAACGGCCACAGCTGCTGCTGATCTGGAGTCCCTCTGCCTGATGGCTGGTTAGGCCCGCCCTGGGGCTAAAGCCTCGGTGTGGGGCTGGGCTCGGCTCCCAGAGCACTGCGCTGGATTCCTGAGGGACTGCTGGGCTGTCCTCAGCGGGAGGTTAGCTTCTCTGTGTCATTTTGTGGGTTCTGCCCCTCCAAAATTTGTTTAGAGTCCCCTTTTTACATGGATTGGGGAAGGTGGAAGTGGGAGCCCCAGGAAGGTCATGCTTCTACTCTGCCATCTTGGCTCCGCCCCCCCAGCATGAGTCTTGAAATTAGATCTTTACATTGCTGAGAAGTGCTAAGTCTATCCTAGTTGATCATCGAACGATGTTGCTGTTACTGTGTTAATGTTCTCTTGGTTCTGTTTACTTCACTTTGCATCAGTTCATGTAAGTTTTTCCTGATTTAAAAAAAAAAATCTTCCAGCTCATCATTTCTTACAGTACAATAGTATTCCATTCCATTTGTAGACCACAACTTGTTCAGCCATTCTCCAATGATGGGCCCCAATTCTTTGCCACCACAAAAAAAGCTGCTACAAATGTTTTTCTATATATACGTCCTTTCCCCTATTTTATGATCTCTTTGGGGGTATAGCAGTGGTCTCTTGTTCTGAAAAAGTCTGTGAATTTTAGAAGACCACAAGCTCCAGATGAGGCAGCACTGTGAAGCAGTAGCCCAAAACATCTTACGGTCATGTTGAGCTGCATTAATAGACAAATAGGAAGGCAAGAGCCCCACTGTCCTCTGCCCTCTTGCAGATCTCACCTGGAATCTTGCCTTCAGTTCTAGGACTGTGGTTTAAGAAGGACACTGATAAAGGAAGACATTAAACATTTAGAGAAAGGTAACCAGCTTGATGAAAGGCTCTTGAGGTCACATCTTATACAAGTGGAAGAAATGGTTATGTTTAGCTTGGAGAAAGCAAGTCAGGGGGGGGGGGGGTGGATGAAAGGAGAGTTCAAGGATTCAGAAACTGTCCCATAATCCCTCCATGGAGGAGGGATTGACCTGGTTCTTCTTGGCCCTGGAGAGCCAAGTGGGAGGTTGCTGAGAAGAATTTAGACTGGATGTCAGGAAGGGCAATGGGCTGCTTCTCAGCTGTGCTAAGCTCCCCTTCCTGAGAAGTCCCAAAGCAGAGACTGGGAAGTCACTATTGGAGTGGGTTACAGCGGGAATTCCTTTTGTGTTGAGCTTGGACTGGCTTCTGGGATTCTAAGGCTCACTTCTGAGCTTGGTCTTCTGATTCCAAACTAATGGTTCTTCTCTCTTCCCCATCGCCCATCCTTCTTCCCTCTTGATATCTCACATGATTCTATGGTTGGATGCTTTTAAAAACTGGGTGTTTGCTTGGGTAGTTAGAGAAAAGCAAGCACCCAACTGGGTCTCCCTCCCATCCTCCATCTCACCCTGTCCCTGAAAACTGTGGGTTCGTGGCCTGGCGCCCTGCTTTTCCTCCTCCCCTTCCTGCCAGGTGGCTCTTGTGCTGCCACCCCCAGCCAGCTGCAGTCTGGGACCCTGACCATTCATCAGCCAGCTGACCTGCTCCTGAACTGAGAGACAGATCACCAGGCCGGGAGGCCAGGGTGCTAATGGGCTGCCTCGTCTTGGGTAGCCCTCGTGGGGGCCTGTTTAATTCCCCCTTTGATTTTAATATAGATTTATTGAAAGTTTTAGTTCCCCAAACCAACTACAGCAGCAAATTGGTGCTCTGTGCAGGCGGCCAAGCGCCCATAAAGCTGCCAGGCCCTGGGACGAATGGCGCACTCCGGGAGGTCAGCGCTGCCACAGGGGCTCCCTGGGGACCAGCTGCCACATTCTCGGAGGTTTCTGATTAGCCCCTTTCTTCTGGGCCATTGAAGGCTTCCCCCTTTAAAGTGGAAATCAAATGGTCCCTCCTGATCAGGAACTGCCACCTTTCCACACTCCTTAGGAGGGCCTGGACTCCTTTGGACAGGACCCCAGCCAAACCAGGCTTAATCTGGATACTTTTACCTTAACCTTGCAAATGATCCCTGGCCAACCAGTTCCAAGCCTGATTCAGGATGTACTAGGAAAGAGATTTAGATTGCCAGAATCAGGGATAAGAATCCTCTTCTTACCCCTGGCATAGGAGAATGTCTGCCCCTGCTGTCTCTCTATTGGGCTTTCCTTCAGATCCCTTTGGGGTTTAGAACCCTCCAACAAGGGGAATTGTCCCAGTGTGGAAGGCGCTGCTGCCTGGGGATAGGCTAGGTCTTCCTCCAGAGGATAAGTATCTTCCAACAGAAGCCAGAGAGCCACGGATAAGGGATACCTAGCCTCTGAGGCCCCTTCCAGCTCTAGGTTTCTGGGGTGCTGGGGGCCTTGTCAAGTGTCTCCCGTAGCATCATTGATGCAATACAATGCATGCAGGGAGTGATGGGGCACAGGAGGGGAGTCAGACATATGTTCCAGGAATCAACCAATCAACAAATATTTAAGTGCCTACTGTGTTTCAGGTCTTACACCAGGCCAATAGAAGGAGGCAAAAGTGCTTAGAGGTGGGTGCTTGAGGGAAGACTTCTCAATAGCTCCTAAGCCTGGAAGTGAAGTTCAGTGGCCAGACAGAGAGTCCAGCCGACAGTTCAAATCTCACTTCAAACACTTTCTATCTGGGTGTTTAAGAGCACGTTCCTCAGTTTCCTTACCAGTACAATGGGACCATACCCAAGCCTTATAGAATTGAGATGAGGCTCCATTGGTAAATTGGTAATTGGTGAAGTCCTTGGCAAATAAAAGTGCTCTATCAATGCTTGCTAGGCTTATTAAGCAATCAGCCTCCTGGTTGGTCAATAATCCCTTATTAAGGAATTGGCCCTGGCCTCTTGTGCCTTCAGGGAACTCCTTCAAGCTCCACCCCCATCTGTATAACTATGTATTTAATAACAAAGCAAAGGAAATCATAATGCCACAGATACTCCTATATTAAAGCAAATGCGTGAATAACAAATGCATCATCTACACACTTCACTGACTCCCCCTCCTGCCTGGAAGTCTCTCTTTCCTCATTGGCATTTCCTGGCTTCCTTCAGGTCCCAGCTCTCAACTACAAGAAGCCTTTTCCAGTTCCCAAGTCTTTCTTCTAAATTCTAGCGCCTTCCCTCGATGATGATCTCCAATGTATACGGTCTATATGTGATTCATACACAGTTGTTTGCATGTTGTCTCCCCCATTTAATTGTGAGCTCCTGAAAGCAGGGACTCAGGTTTTTTTTGGGGGGGGTTGCCTTTATTTGCATCACCAGCATTAAATAATAATTTAATATAATTAACATTATATATATATAACATATATAATAATAGCATATTCTTAATTAACACTTGTTGACTGACTTACTGACATCACAATACAGATAAACTTGGGCTACACTGTCCTCTGAAGTATCTTTGGGGAAAGATTAAGCACACCTATAGAAGACAACCAAAAAGAACACGAAGAAGGAAAACCCATTTACTCAAGGTAACTCACAGCTCTGCAATTGTAAACTTCACTGCCTTTTTTTTTTTGTCTCAGGAATTATGGATGAAAGTTCCTGGATGAATGTGGCTTTTGTACTGAGCAGATACTTCCATTGCTAAGTTGAGATGATGCCTCTTGTTCTATTACCACTCAGCAGGCATGAAATCTCAGCCAGACTTGGGGAGGTCACGGGGTGACTTCTTGGATTCCCGGCTTTCAAGATGTTCCTCTACTCAGTCAGGCTTAATTCCTCGGCAACAACTGAATGCACATTGCTTCCAGCTTCAAATTTAGTTGGTACAGTTCTGAAATCTGTCATTTCACCTCTCTGCTTTCATCTTTTTGAGTTCAGACTCTGGGTCTTCTCGGCAAATGACCCTATCTTAGGTTGTGGTTAATAACCACATTGTCATCTTTAGCTTATAGTTAGATAAAATTACATTTGTCCCATAATTATAAAACAATTCAGGCATATCTCTTCAGATACGCTACAGTTTGTCACAACCGTCAGAACAACCATTTCAGTAACTGTTTCTGTTAAAACTTTGAGCAAAACCAACTTAATTGCTCCATAGGAATGGACAGAACTTTAAAACAAACAGTACCTTACATCTGTATCTCCAGAACCTAGCACAGAGCCTAACATATAGTAATAGCTTAATAAATATTTGTTGAATGGATGAGAGAAAGAAAAGGACTCTGGAAGCCAGAGATGAGGAGTGAATCCATTCTGGATATGGGACTGTGCAAATGCAAAGAAATGGGGAATAGTATGCTGAATTCTGGCAACAGTTAATACAGCAACTTTGATGGAACTTGGATTGCATGAAAGGTCAGTAATATGAAGTAAGATTATACAAGTGGATAGGAGCCAGATTACCGAACACTCAGAACGTTCATCTTTTTCCCTTGTGATTAGGTTCAGCTTGGCAAGGTATGACATTTTGGGCTGCTTCTTTATTTTTCATAATATATTATTCTATTCCCTTCTTCAGTGTCTAGTGGATGCATAATAGTCTTCTGTTATTCAAATTCCCTTCTTTTTTTGTGTTTAAAGGTCTTTCTCTTGACTGCTTGCAGATTTTTTTGTTTTTCATTGAAATTGTTAAATGCAGTCACTATCCGTTTTAGGGTTTTAAGATGGTGGATTATTAATTTTTTTGAGATAATCTGTGGATTCTTTTGATTGGCACTATTTTCCATATTCCCAAATTCTAGGTAATTTTCTTGTTTTATTTCCTTCATTATGAGCTCCATGTTTTTGGATTTGTCATGTTTTTTAGTCGTTCAGTCAAAAAGTATTTATTATTTATTAAGTGCTTACAGGCACTGTGCTACTGCTCTGGGGTACAGATGTAAGATACTCTCAGTGGGTAGGGCTAGGAAAGGCCTTCAACAAGAGGTACCTGCCCCTCCTTTGAACTTAGAACAGTTCTAACAAAGGGAGCCAGAGATGAGGAAGGAGAGTATTCTAGGCCGAGGGAATACCAGCTCTGGCAAGGGGAGTGTTGGAGCCGGCTTGAACCGGTTCAAGGGAGCTGATTGTTAAGTTTTCCAGTCAATTGTTAAATTTTCATGTGAGCATTTATACCTCAGAAATCAGCAAATAACTACAAATCCTGCCTTGATTTATTGTTCTAATTACATAGACTTAAGAAAGTGATGGAGAAAATGTTGACAATGCAAATTAAACTTAAAAGCATGTTATTCATACATCCAGCCCACCCACCCCAGGCCAGTTGTTAAATATTTACCAATGCACAGCTTGTTGCAGTGCAAATGCATGCAGCTGGGAGAGTGTCACGTGTGTGGTAGACCCATGATCTTTAACTTGTCTCTTCCTGTCCTGTCCTTGGGATCACTGTCTTTTTACTTGTACTGAGTTTAGGTATTCCTGTTATATTATTGCTTCTCTCCCAGCAGTTGGGTAAAGATCAAAGGAGGAAGGAACAGAAATTATTTTGTCATTGGTATAGACTACAGACCACCTGTACAAAAGCAGGAAATAGATGAGGTTCAAGAAACAGACTGTAAGCCTGGCATAGAGACATGAAAGTTACTCCATTGATTCAGACATCTAGACGTTTACTAAAATTCTCTCCTCCTCCTCCTTCTCTCTCTCTTTCACTTTTTTGCTCTCCCTCTCTCCTCTCCCATCTCTTTCCCTCTCTCTCTCTCTTTTTCTCTATTCCTCTCTCTTCCCCCTTCTCCACCTTCTTTCTTTGCCTCTGTCTGTCTCTGTCTCTCAGTCTGTCTGTCTGTCTCTCTATTCACTTTTCAAAAGGTAGAAGAATCAACAAGAAGTTCCATTTTGGACCTGCTTCTTACTAACAGGAAGAACTGATTTGCTGGTGTGGAAATGATGAGAACCTGGGGTGAAGTGACTGTTCTGTCCCACCCTCACTCTCCTGGAGTTTATGATAGAGAAAGAGAAAAATCCAGACAGAGTCTGACATGGAGCCTAGATTTTGGCAGAGCAGATTTCAAAGAGTTCAGATAAAGGATAGCAGAGATGCCATACACTAAAATTTTATAGGGGTAGATTAGCCCAGGAGGGACAGGAAACTGAAGGATAAAGTTCTGAAGACTTTTAAAAAGGAAACAGTTCTTATGTGAAGGTTAAAGGGAATTGATGTGGATACACAGAAAATTTACCAATTAATTTAGATGTTTAAAAGATGCGTGTGCATGATTTGAGGAGTAATATGTAACAAAGGGCTGGTACAAAATGTGGTACGGTCCTTTAAGCATAACATCAGGAGTGTGAAAGCTCAGAATGGCCTGTGGTTGACAAGGGAAGTGAAGGACAACAAAAAAAGAGGCTTTTAAAAAGGCTAGATTGTGGGGAAGAGAAGGATACAAGAAAAGATAGTGCCACTATTCAGGATAGATGAGATAATGTCAGTTATTAAACATTTATTAAGCCCTACTATGTGCCAGGCATTGTGTTAATCACTGAAGAGAAAAAGAAAGAAGAGAAAGATAATGATTTGGGGTCAATAATAGCTTGCTAATGAATGAATGAAAAGCACTTACTAAGTGCTTACTATGTTCTGGGTAATAGCCTCCAGGGCTACTTCCCAACATCCTCTTGGACGGGTAGGTTAGGTACCCAAACTATTCTTCCTTTTAGATCTCTAGAGGTAAGGCTGAAAGCTTTCCAGGAGAAAATTTGAATACTATTATTCATGAGCCCCCATGAGTGTACTCCCAATTGATTATCAGACAGACAGAATTAATTGTCTTTCAGAAAGGGACATTTAGTAATGTTGTAAGGTAAGAACAGTCTATACAAAAACATATCCCCCAAATTCAGGGACACACTCTCACAAATATTTGTATAGTTCAAGGGCAAATGAGCTCAAGCTTAGAGAGTACAAAGGGGTAACTCACACCTCCTAGTTAGATGGACGGTCTTTTTCACCTTCTGGAGTGTTTATGAACTTTCCCTGAGGCATGTGTTGCTCTCTGCTGGGACCTGAGAGTTGGGCCACCTGTAGACCCTTGAGGTTGTATTTCCTTCCATTCTCCCTGAAACTTTCTTTTCTTGGTGCCCCTGGGTTGAATTCTCTCAGTTCCTAGCTATATGCATTGTTACTGGTCCAACCTCTGAGGTGATGTGTTTGATGGAGGAGGGTAGAATGGCTACAGTTACAAGGATCTGGCCCCTCAAAGAGCTTAACTCTCAAAGTAATTATAGAAACTCTCCTGTTGTAATCTCCTTCCATGTTCTGCATATGCCCAGAATTATGTCTAATTATTTCAACTCATCACAATGATATCCAACACTTACATAATACTTCAAAGTTTACAAATATTACCGTGTTTCCCCGATAACAAGACACTGTCTTATTCATTTTTTTGGAAAGAAAAACACCAGAGGGCTTATTTTCAGGGGAGGGCTTATGTTGTCCTGCCTCAGCTCTCCTTCGCGGCACTGCTCTCAATGGCGCCAGCAAGCAAATCACTGGGGAAGAACAGGATGACGCACTCACTGCTGCAGCTCTGATTGGATGCAGCTTGGAGCGCCGCATGCGTTTCACCCGGGGGGGGGGGAACGGTGCATTCAGAGGGTACCATAATGTAGCGTGTAGCACAGGGGATCACCTTCACTACAGTAGCAATCTCAATAGGGCTTATTTTCGGGGGAGGGCTTATTTTAGAGGAATCTTACACAGTAAGGGGAGGGCTTATTTTTGGGATAGGTCTTATTATCGGGGAAACACGGTATCTTATTTTATCCTTACAATAACCCAGAAAGGTAGGTGCTACTATTATCCCCATTTTACTGATGAGGAAACTGAGGCACAGAGAGGTTCCCCAGGATCACACAGCTACCAGATGTCTGAGGGAAGATTTGACCTCAGGTCTTCCTGGTTCCGGGTCCAGTGTTCTGTCTAGCACACCAATGTTTTTTATCAGCTGACTTTGTCCAATGGCTTGAAATATTCTACCCCCTTCCCACATACCTAGGTTCCTTGGACTGATTGATGGATTGATTCATTAGAGGTATTTAGGAATGATTCACCCTTATTTTATACCTTTGATTGATTAGTTCCATAACTCAATCAGAAAGATATTCTTGCTTATGAAGGTATTAGGGATATAGCCTCTTGTCAGTGATATTAATTGGGTTTCTTACAGAAACTGGGATACAAATACAAAACCAAGACAGCATCTGTCCTCAAGAAGCTTACATTCTAACAGGAGAAACAATGCATATTGGGGCCGTGGGTAGTCAGGGAAGGGAATTCTGATCTAGGAATCACAAAACTAGCCACAAAACTGGTCAATGGAACAAAAAGGCAGTTGAGGCAATTATTGCAATTCTCAGAGTAAGAGGGAGAAGGCAAGAGGAAAGGAGGGGGAAGGTATGTACACAGATAGTGCAGCAGGGCCCCAAATGGCTGGATAGAGAGGAGATTGTATGGTCCCAGGGAATGCCCCACTAAATGTCTCAGCTCAGCCAATGGACAGCCACAGAGGGAAGGCAGAACTGCTCAATTCTCATTTAGCTTCTGTTTTCTCCTCCAAGAAAATGAACTTTGAACAGAAAAAGACAGAACAAACATGACTAATAGGGAGTTGATGTCTGAGATAAGTAAAGATCTAGTAAGAAAGCTGTCTTTGATGAATTCAAGTCATCTGGCCTGGGTGAGCTACATCCTCAACTCCTAGAAAAACTGTCAGAGGTGATGGCTGAGCTACTGTCAGAGATCCTTGAAGGACTGTGGAGAACAGGAGGGCTGAATCACAGGCAAGGGTGATGTTGTCTAGACTTTCAAAAAAATGAAGAGAACAGAGTCTGTTAACCATAGGCTAGTGAGTTTAAATTTGATTCCTGGAAAGTCCTGGAAAGTGATATTAAAGAGAGGGCTAGCAAGCAAGTAGAAATGGAAATGGTGATCCCAAAGAAACATCCTGACTTCATCAAGAGCAGGCCTTGCCAAACACACATCATTCTGGTTTTTGACAGATTTAATAGACTGGGAGATCAGAGGAATGGGGGTGGAGATAATTTATTTAAATTTGGCAAAGCATTTGACAAAGCATCTTGTGCTATTCTTGGAAGAAGATGGAGGCTGGACAGCAGGACTGCTAAGTGATTTTGAATCTGATCTAAGTGTCATTAAAGGTTCCCAGTCAAATTGGACAGAGATTTCCAGAGGAGTACCTGAGGATCTGTGCTTGGCTGTAATGTTAAGGTGGGGAGTGGTGAGTTCCCCTTCCCTGGGGGCCTCCAAGCACAGGCTGAATGACCACTTAATGGAGATGCTGCACAGGGATGTAATAGATGTCAAAGGGCTCCCTTCCAGCTCAGGGACCCTGTGGCAGCAGAATCTCTCTCCTCCATGCCTTCGATCTCTTGTCACTTGTGTCCTCAAGTAGAGGTCATGGAAGGAATTCCTACTCTGGTGCCTGGCCGGGGGTGGGGAGGGGGCATGGGGGTGTCCCATGCTGAGTCTGGGGTTCAGTGGTATGCCACTAACCTTCATTCTGCCCTGCTTCACCCCCTCTCCACCCCTTTGGGAGTCACAGTCAAACATCAAGAGTTGACAGCACGAGTACTTTGTCATCTCTTATCCCCACCCCTACACCCAAGGAAGTCAGTCTTGCCTACCCTTTTAGGCTGTCCTGATTGAACCCCATCCCCCCCTGCCAGGTACCCAGAAAAAGGCATGGGATGGATAACCCAACAGTACATCTTGGTCCCAAGGCATTCTGCCCTGCCCAGAAGCCCTGCCCTTTAGCATTAATCAAAATGTTGGGACTCTTGTCACAGGACTTGTCACAGTCCTAGGAATGCCCGTGCCCTGGCTCTGTCCTTAGCACAGGCCTCACTAGGCCAGAAAAGTGCGGCTCCCAGAACCAGCAGCACCATCCTGAAGCAATCAGTGCTTGACTAAGGCTGCCCTGCATGGCCCTCATTATGGGGGAACAGGAGGGCGGTCAGTCTTCTGTGCCTCGGTGTCCCTTCTGTGACCTCTGCATTTCTCTTCCTCCATCTGGGATCCTGCCTGGCTCCCCTGGTCCCCCTTGGGACCCTCTTCTCATCCCTCTGTGTCTCCTCTGCTATCCCCTCTTTAGTTTTCCTTTGTCCCTCTCCTCATCCTTTCCTAGTTCCTCTGGGTCTCTTTCAGGTTTCCAGGGCCCTCTGTGCCTCTTTTTCTTTCCCTCAGTCTTTTTTCCTTCCTGGCCCCTGTACCTCTCTCTCCCCTTCAGGTCCCTGCTTTGTCTCTGAGGCTCCTCTAGGTCTTCCCTTCGTCTCCCTGCACCCACGGGCTCTTGAACATGGTTTGCCACAGCAGTTCCCATGAGCCACCCTGCCCCCACCCTGCCGTAGCCCAGCAGCGCTGCCTCAATAATTCATCTTAATGTCTCTATTAAACAGGGTTATGACCAGGACGAGACAAGGAACAAGGTCTTTGAGTGTGGAAATATGGCTCCCTAGGCCAGGACCTCAGGGATCCTGCCTGCCTAGACAAGGGAGGGCAGGCCCAGCTGCAGGGGCCATTAGTCTCTTCCTTCTTGGGAGCCCAGAGGGCTGGGTCCTCTCACTAGGTCCTCCAAGAGATACAAGCCTCAGGAAACTCACACTGAGCACCTCCAACATCACTCTTCCTGGTCCCTCCACCCACACAGCTGGGTCCACCACAAACAACTCAGATCAGGAGCATGGGCAGGATCTGTTACCAGACTGAAATATCCTAAAAAGTAGCTCAAAAGCCAGCCCAACTCATCACCACAATCAAACCAAGGAGAGAGGCCAGAGGCCTAATCCTAGAGTGCAGGCTGGGTCAGAACCCAGGATTTGCTTTAGTCCATCTGGGTGTGGTCCATATGTTAGGTGGGCACAGTCGTAGGAGGCCTCTCATACAGCCTCTTTGGGCAATGCTTCATTCCAGGGAACCCCGGACCTAACAGCATCAGGCTCATTTTGCTCTCCCACAGAAGGACTTTCCGCTCTTCTGGAAATGCTTGGATCAAAAGGACTTTGGACAGAGGACAGGTTGTACTTAACGGGACAAAAAAGGCAGAGTGGTTCATACCTGACCAATAGGAAAATGTTCCTCCCCCCCCTCCCTCCTCTGGTGGGTCCCAGCCTCTTCCTATTCACAAATCTAGCCTCTTCTTTCCCCACCTTTCTTCAGGGTAGACTTTAATTCCTGCCAGGAAGGGAAGCAGGAATTTAGGGCTAGAGGACACTCTGCTCTTCTCAGGTGGAGAGAATTATATCTATCTGCTCTTGAATATTGTTAGTCTAGGCAGGGATGGGGAACCTATGGTCTTGAGGCCACGTGGAGCCTTCTAGATCCTCAGGGGCAGCCTTTTGACTGAGTTTTACAGAACAAATCCTTTTATTAAGGGAATTTGTTTTGTGAAGTTTAGATTCAGTCAAAGGGCTGCACTTGAGGACATAGAGGGCCAAATGTGACTTCAAAGGCCTCAGGTTCCCCACCCCTGGTCTGGGACATCTGATACCTGCTTCATTAATGGGGGGAAAGGACCCCAAGTTCTATATCAAAGGCCTAGATTTCACCCAAGAGAATCTCCTTATGTCCTCCAGAGGAGTAAGTTGGGCATAGGGACATAATGGAGAAAGCTGGCTTCCCTCAGGTCTTCTTAGAGTCATTTCCTTCAGAGGTTGGCCTCTTCCAGCCTCCCTCTGGAAGCCAGAAGTGCCCAAAGTGAATCAACACCTGAAGATAGGACCAAGATGCTTGAAAAGCAAAGCCCTCCTCTCTTAACCCTTCAGCCTGCCCCAGCCCTCACCAAGGGCAGGGCATTCATCTTCACCAAGGAGGAGAGTCCCATACCTACTGGCTTCCATGTATGGCTCCCAGAATAAGTTAAAACGATAGATCCAGGTCCTAAATGTTCCTGTGTGGGGCAGCACCTTGCTGTAATGGCCCTGTTTGCCCTCTGGTGGGCACAGATGAGGAAGGATTCAGGCCTCCTCCTTCAGAGACAGAGCATTTATGAAGGCTTACCAGGGGCCAGGAACAGTGCTAAGAGCTGGGAATACAAATGCAGGAAAACAAGATGGTTGCTGCTCCCAAGTACTAATGGAGAAGATAAAACAAAGGAGAGGTAGACTGTGAAAGGGGATGGGAAGGAGGGTACCTGTGTGGTGAGTGGGAGGGGGGCAGGGACAGAGGGCAAGCCAGAAGTGGAGAGAGAGCAGTGCTGCTGGGCCTTCTCCCAAGATGGAGGCTCCCTTTATATCACAGTAAGGAGGAGGTAAAGGATAGAGCTTCGGGGAACATATGTCCACTCTTCAAGGTATCAGAGGGAAGGAGGAATTTCTTAAGAAAAATGAGGAAGGCTAGCTGGGTGACCAAGTCACTTAAGCAAGTCACTTAATCCCAATTGTCAAAAGAAAGAAAGAGAGAGGGAGAGAGAGGGAGAGAGAGAGAGAGAGAGAGAGAGAGAGAGAGAGAGAGAGAGAGAGAGAGAGAGAGAGAGAGAGAGAGAGAGAGAGAGAGAGAGAGAGAGAGAAAGAGAGAAAGAGAGAAAG